>NW_024868072.1:183558-213745 GCF_013358625.1 Macadamia integrifolia
AAAAAAAAAAAAAAAAAAAAATTGTAACTAGCCATTTATTGATTTGGTTTCACAGGAAAAGCTTTAGGAGCATTGCTCTGATTATTTGGTAAAGACCGGATGGGTGACGCAGAAGGTGAAAATGAGAGAACACTTCAAAAGTAAGGTCGGTCCAACGATTGTGGATTTGTAAATCTTTTCCGCTGAACTTTAAATCTTATCAACATTATGATACTGGTGTATCCGTTCTACCATTTCCTACAATAGAAAATGAGATTTAACTGCTAAGATCTTCCATTCCACGACAGCTGGCCCCAACACAACCATCCATTCTTTCATCTCTGAGGCTCCTTCCATCAATGGCTCCTAATGGTTAATGCAGGTATTCACCCTACCTTAATTTTTCCAATCTTATTCTTGGTTGCTTAATTTATATCCTATCGTCCTACTGAATGAATGCCTTTTGTTTAAACGATTAGATGTGTTTGTGTGTACTAGAAAGCCAATTTCATTATATATATATATATATATATATATATATATATTTATATATATATAAAGAGTTTACTGGAAAGTCAAACATTTAGGAAAAGCAAGCAAAAAAATGTGTTTTTGATTAAAAAAGGGGCCATTGCTTTTGAGAGTTTATGCAACTTTACAACAATGTGGGTGCACGATATCATTTCCCTTTCTGGGATTCGTACATCGGCATGTGAATAATAAGGCCTGATTGGACTCGAAAATGGGATAAATAATAATAACCAGATTAGATGAGATAGAAATTTAGATAGTATAAATTAGCCCAAGCTTTTAGGTAATGGATTACTTGAGTAATTTCAATATTGTAATTGATATATACCGACAGTTCATTTGGCTGGGAATAGGTACAAGTATCTGTATAGGTACCCAAGGAAGAGTCTTAGAAAAGGAGATCTAAAATTCTTGAAAGAAAGTTCTAAATAGGCTGATGTTGATGTTGATCAAGACTTGCAAGGATATTTATAACATTTATTTATTTATTTTTGTTCTAATATCCTAACTTATTTCCCAAACTAGTTTTAAGTCAAATGGAATTCTGAAATTTTTTGAAAGTATTTTATCATTATATCATTTTCAATAGTTGTAATTGAGCCACAATTTCTTAGCACACATTGGTGAAATAACAAATGAATATCTCAATAAAAAGAAAAGTGACTGATAATAGTGAAAAAAAAAAAAAAATTATAGGACTTGAAACTCCTCCTTCATGTGGTCTTGGGACAATATTGAGCATGACCTTGGCCAATCCCTTGCCGAGAGTGTAGCATTATACTAAATTTGTACTATTTGTAGACCTTTTACTTTGGACTGGAATATTGTTCAAACCATCTAAACAGGGAATTTTAATGCCATAACTCATTGAAACCAACCAAGAATTGCATCAAATTTAATAGCATATCCAAAGTTATTTTGTCCTTTATTCTTTTTTGATAAAAAAAATTGTCCTTAATTTGATTATCTACTCTTCCATTCCCTGGGAAAGACCGAAAACACTAAGCATTTGTTTAGTGGAAAATTATAGACCATTTTCTTTGGATTTTATCAAAAGATGGAAACATTTACATGAAAGAAAAATAAAAGAAGACATATGATACCGCATATCAAGATGCAATTGAAATTCTCTTGCATATCATTTGTTTTTACTTGTTATAAGTTTTCGATGCTTGTTCCAAACATTTCCTTTAGGTACAAAACAAAAATTCTATCTTTACACCATTGAACAATTGCCCATACGTGTATTTGCATGTGAGGGTTATAATAATATATATATATATATATATACATGTTAAAAAAGCCTCCAGTGATTACCACATCAGGAGTAGAGTCAAACAAGAAAAATGATTTAGCAAACTGATTCACCTCCTGTCTCAGCATTGGCTGGGATCCCACCGGTTTCTTCGCTTTTAGACGATAATTCTAGTATTCAATATCTGATTGGCTGATTTATATCAGTATCAGCCTCTATAGATTTCAGGCCGATATGATACAGATCCACCATTATGATCCAAGGATAAAAATGTAAATGAAAATTATTTTTAATTGAAAACCAGTGACAAATCAGTCCGATCTATATCAGCATCATATCGGTATCAGCCGACACCGATACCATTACTAAATCCACGCTTTGGACAATCAAAACGATACGTAAACACTGATTCGATTATCTCCTTGATATATATATATCACGAGACAACATCATAAAAACGATTCAATAGTTTTTAGATCTCGCAGCAATTTCCGCTTGAAGCTGTGAAAGGTTTCCATGGTCGGTGACTCGGTGCTCCATTAAATTATTACTTCTAAACGGAATGAGTGTATGGTGCTTCCAGTCGAAGCCCAAAACCAGGAGCACTTGCGACCTGCGGGGTTGGGGTTTGGAAATTGGGACCCAACGTCCTTTCAAGTCTTCAATTCTTGGAAGAGTTTATTAAGAGACAAGATTCAGGACTGATAAGTGAGTATACCAATTTTAGCTTTCTCAGAATTAATCTCACACCATCCATTTTCTTAACTTCCATTTTATCTTTGGTAGTTGCAGCAACGGTTGCAGAGGTAAGTCACCCATTAGCAGCAATTCACTAATCTCTCCCTTAAAAATCCTTCTGACCATGTTGTTGCTCTGATAATGGAGTAATCAATTCATATAGCTTCATGGGTATCTTCTAATTTGTCTTTATTTCCATTTTTTTGAAGCTCTCCGTCATGAATTCCATTGTTGGAGTTTCAAGCGAGAGATGGATCTCTCTGGTGCCCATCAAATTTAATGTGTTATTATATATTTAGATACAATTTTTGAAGCTATCTGTAGAATTGTTTTAGCTTTATTGATTAGAATTGTACAGGGAGGAAGAACTTCTTCAAGATTAAAAATTTCTGATGTTCTCTTTTTCGTCTCAGTTTTATTTTTTGATCTACAGTATCTGGAATCAAGAGTTATCTGATTTAGAAGGCTTAGCTGTTTTTGATAATGCATGTATGTAGCTATCCATTCCCCTATTGTCATTGGAATCTAAACTCTTCATTGAAGAACAGAGAGAGAGAGAGACATTACAGCCAGTGAGATCTAATGAATGGAGATTCTTCTATATCTGATTGCAATATGGATTCATCAAACAGGTTCAAAATAGTTTAGCCAGGAACATATGCCTCACCTTTTTTTTTTTTTTTCTCCTTTTTTGGTGGGGGTGTTCAACCCTGGATCCTCCGCCAGGAATTGTGTACCAGTGGCCTCCTCACACACACACAAGAAATAGGAAGTAGAAAAGAGAGGGAGAGGGGGGATTGTCGACTGGTGTTGATGTCTAACATAGATATGCTAATTAAGTTTTACACTAGAGGGTTAACCCTAGAAAGTATACATATTTACTTAGAGACCTGCAATGGCACTTGGTTTGTGCTTGTCAGGAGAGAGATTGAATATCAGGGACATTTATTCAAAGGCTTTGTTGGTGCTTTTGCTTCCTTCTTCATAAACAATCTGGTTACTAAGGCTTATTTCCTAGGAAGTTGCTGTTTGATGTTTTTCTCTTTTCCACTCTGACCTCTGATTCATTCCATAGGATTTGCAGTGACTAACAAAACTAAGTTGTGACAGAGCTGTGGTGACCATGGCTGCATTAGAAAGTTGTTTCGCCTTATTCTGTGATAAGCCTTAGTTAAGCAGAATCTGATCTTAGTTCTGTCTATAGGCTCCTATTGCACTACTACAACTGACCTCAAGCGTAGATGTTTTACAACAAGTGATGTTTCAAAGTATCACTTTGGTCTTATGGGGTGGTCTATGAATTTAGAGTTCAAAAAAAAAAAAAAGGAAGGCTGGTTCAACAAAATATAACTAAAATAAAAGGGTTTGCAATTGCAGACTTATTTAGTTTTCATGAATTTGAAACATGTATATATCACCAAAGCTAACATTGGAGTACTTCCTTATGTGTGATGTGCATGAGGACTTTCAGTGTAGATTGTTATTTCAGTGACTTAAGGCAGCCCTTAAGAGGACAATTGTCAGGCATCTCGTCAATCAAGAACTCTTGAATGAGGTTGTTAGTTCTGGGTTTGATCTTGTATAGTGTTCGATATGGTGATTAACTTATCAGATTTAGTTTGACTAAGGAGTAAAGTTCTGAGTCATCTGCTTTTTTTTTTTTTTCATACCCTTGAGGCTGCTGATTTGTTTGCAAAGAATATGATATTGTGAAGCTATATTCCATTTCTTAAGGCTGCTGAAAAAAAAAATCTGATCTGGATGACTGCACGGTGTGTTCTATTTCCTACTTTTATAATCCTTTGATGATTGGTCCAAGCTAAGACTTTGTCATTTTCCATTTTCCTTCTTTTTCTTTTTTTCCTTTTAGTGAAAGATAAATAAGAAAAAGAACAACCAGACAAAGGCAATTAACATGTGTTGGATTTTCTTATAGGTAAGGAAGATGTGAAGGCTATGTCAAGACTTCGTCTTCACCAGAAATATACAACAGGTCTTGAGTTTTGTCTTAACCCCTTATTTTGACATTATAAGACTAACATCAACAGTTTTAGCAACTTTTGAGCTAGGTGTAAATCCATCACATCTAGAATTATAGGATAGCAACTCCAGAAATCAAAACAGAACAAGATTTTTCCTACAGGTTCTGTTAAATTACAAACCATCCGCCTTGCTGCGGCTGGTTTCTGATTGATTGAGGTGAAAAGGAATTTTATATGTTCTCTCTTACTTAAAAGATTGATTCTTGGGACAAGGTGTATGCAGTATGAATATGAATCAAGTACTTAGTTACTAGTTCCTATTCTATAGCTAATAATTAGAATTTTCTGAAGGTTACTTGTATCTACCAGGTCCAGGAGATGTCTAACGGATGGCCTCTTGGGCTTCAGGCCATGAGCACTAGGCTAAGAGTGGTGGATGGCTTACAAGCCACTACAGCAGATCCATCTTTTTTCCATATGCATGCATTCAGTTTCACATCATTCACTTCCTCTGACCTCGACACTGAGGTGAATGTCTTTCTCTCTCTCTCTCTCTCTCTCTCTCTCTCTCTCTCTCTCTCTCTCTCTCTCTCTCTCTCCAATTGAGATATGGGCTCAAACACATACACCTGCTCCTTATTTTGCTCACATGGGAACAAATGCTAAATGTGTTAACCTCTGTTTTTTCTTTCTTTCTTTTTTTTTTGACACTGACCAGTCAACAAGGTCCTTCTTCCAAGACCGTAGCGTTTCACTGGGAAGATTGATTGGATTAATACCACAAAATGGAGAAGAATTATGTTTAACCAACTCATTGCATCTCGTAGAACGTGAACGGGTATCTGCGGCAGGTGCCACCAAAAATACGACCAGTAGACGACAAATGAAAATGTCTGAATGTATCTGTGTACCACTATTGCTATGTATTCTTGCAAGGACAAGCCGGAGTAGACAAGCTGAAGTAGAAACACCTCAAGACACTGAAGTTAGTGGTCAAATTAGAGGCAATCAATTATGATGTGAGGTATTCTTATTGTAATAAATCTTGTAATATGAAATACTCATTTTATCTTGAGGATGGTGTAATGGGAAGTGATGAGAGTCCCAGCCATTTGGTAATTAATAAAGCAGTTCATTGTTAATTAAGATTGTACGTAACGTTAAAGTTGTCGTCTTGTACAGCATACTCATTGAATGTTTGTAATCCTTGTTAGAACACATTTGATGCTTTTCAATGAAAATGCATAGAAGGATGTCACCTTTTTTATTCCTATTTTGATCAGATAATAGTGTACTTCTTCACCCAATAAAGCTATTGTGCAAAGCATCAAGTTAATTCTAGATGTTGGAGATGGTCTGCAAGCACCTCATATCTTGCTACAGTTCTTGTATGCAGCAGAAAATCAGAATCCAAAACCTGATGGGATCCACTTAAAAATTATCTTTTGTTAACAATCAATTTAATTGATATCTCACTTAATGACTGGAAAAGGGACAGGCAGGATTAAGTAAAATATGCATATTTCGATGGACATTCGTTCGCACAACAAAAAATTTCTTCCAGTAGTACATCCGTTGGATCCTCAGGTCTCAAAGGAATTGTACGTGTAGGGTTTCAGAAAAGAATCGATCTGATCCAGATCATAATCTTTATTGGATTGGATTGATAATGCATTCCAAGAAAGAATACCAAATGCAGCCTTAGTTTTTCAACCATGATCTTAAACATTTGGACTCTTATATTTGTTATTTTATCTTTCCAACTTCAACATTTTGAGGGTCCTGGCCCTTTTGGGCATTCCACCCCTGAATCTAACTCTAAATGATGGTTAAAAAGAATGAATTATACAATTATACTTTGTAAGCATTTGGAATCCTAGAGTGAATCTTTGATATGATTTCGTGGAAAGTATTATTTGACCTAGAAATGCATTCTAAGAGTGCATGCCAAACAAAGCATTAGCTACATAATTCTCTATTTTGAGAATGAAAGTTGAGGTATTTTGAAACTATCATGGCATTAAGATCACTTTCCATAACCCCCCCCCACCCAAATGCCAACCCTATGTTCTAAAGCAAGGGAGAGAAATGGAGTGTGTGCATAAAACTTACTTTAGAAGATAAATCTGAGTGGACTAACTCATACCCTAGTGAACTGGATAAAAATCGTCTGCAATTCTAATCTTGTACAATTATGTACAATACCCCCTTGAAAGGGTGACACGTGGACAAAGTGGTTTGAACGGCTCAGATTAATCCTATATTGATTCAACTCCAAACCAATGAGTTGAAATTGGATCAATGTAGAATTAATCTGAGCCGTTCAAATCACTTTATCCACGTGTCACATCTGAAGGGGGTATTGCACGGTATTGCACGGATAAGGAATTGCAGACGATTTTTATCCGAACCAACTAGGTTCATTTGGGATAAAAATCGTCTGAAATTCCCATCTCATACAATTCTGTACAATACCCCATGCAGAGGGCGACACGTGGACAATTTGAAATAGACGGCTCAGATGCTTTGTTGATTGAAGCCCCACCAAAATTGCTTTGAGGTAAGCAAACCGATCAGTCCAACGGATCAAACCACACCGTTTCCAGTTTCATCTCTCTGACTCCGAAACCTTTCTTCTTCTTCTTCTTCTTCTTCTTCCTCCTCCTCCTCCTCTGTTTAGGTTTTGTTTTTTGCTCACTCTGCGAGGAAAAAAAAAATCTCAAAATTTGAACCTTGAGTGTGGCTCTGCATGCCTCACAAGACCAAAAGTCTTGGGAAGAAGCACAGAAATTTAAGCGCAGACGATGGACAAGAGAGGTTCTCTTCCTCATAGAGATAGCAAATAACAACCACTAGGGGTGTCAATTCCTAAACCGAATCGGTAAAACAGGCCGGACCGAACCGATAACAACACGGACCGAACTGAACCGAAGCCTTATTGGTTCGGTTTGGTTTGGAGTATTGCAACCCCAAAACCAAACCGAACCGCACCAGAAACCGGATGAACCCGAAACCAAACCGAAATCGGCTCAAAACCCGGACCGAAACTGAAACCAAACCGGTAAGAAACCGAAACACTCCAAAATTCATTAAAAAATCAAAATTTGCATAGTTTTGTATACATTTGTATGGAAAGTTGAATCCAAACTAGACCAAAAATCAAAACCAACCCGGTTACAAATCGATTTAAGAAACCAAAAACAAACCGAAACCAAACCGCACCGAAACCGAAACCAAACCGAAACCGGAATTTCCTTATTGGTTCGGTTTCGGTTTCAACTTTCCCACACCAAACCAACTCAACCCGGACCGAAACTGAGCCGGACTGACCGATTGACACCCCTAACATCCACCATGCAAACCTTGCCAACGCATCGACAATCATTGAAATCTGGTTTCTCATTAGATGAGTGATCACAACTCCAAACGCTCAGATAGCTCTCTTCAGACTTTTTCAATGCCGATAAAGCTTCGCCGACGGCAGCAGAGATCGATACGACCTCAATGCTGGCTTCCCCAGATAGAGGTTGGATACCTTATGACCCGAAGAGTACTGCCATATATAATAGCAACTAGAGAAGAGAAGCAGACAAAGATCTGAGCACCAGAAATTGCAGAGAGAGAGAGAGAGAGAGAGAGAGGGAGAGAGAAACAAAACCCTAAACTGATGAGGAAGAGGAAGAAGAAGAAGAAGAGGTTTCTGAGTCGGAGAGATGAAATTGGAAATGTCTCTTGTTCTATGGTTGTTTACATGGAAGGGAGAGAGGGGTGATCCAGCGGGAGTTTCCCCTTCGTGAGCAGAGACAGAGAAAGGGGTGAGAGACAGGGTGTCGTGCGAGTGGCTTCCAGCAGGAGAGTTAAACCGGTCTGGTTTGATTCATTGGATAGATCGGTTCATTTGCTTCTAACCGGTTTTGGTGGAGCTTCAGTCAACAAAGCAACTGAGCTGTCTATTTCAAATTGTCCACATGTCAACCTCTGCAGGGGGTATGGTACAGAATTGTATGAGATGGGAATTGCAGGGGATTTTTATCCGTTCATTTGAGGACAAGATAAGGGGTGATAATGATTTAAAGTAGAAAAATTAGTACTAAGTTTGGCATAGACAATCCTAAGTGGAATCCCTTCATTTAATGTAGAAACAGGAGAAGATAAGAGTGGACGACGACTAGTACCAACTCCCCCTACTAGGAAGATAATGTTGATTTTTTTTTTTATTGTTTTATTCAAAGATGACTGAGATTAGATGAGTTGAGTGGGGTTGGTGAATAGAAACGGATGTAGAAATACACTCCCTGGAGTGATTCTGAGGTTCTTTTTAAAACAAAAACAAAAAAAAAAAAAAAAAAAAAAAAAAAAAAAAAAAAAAAAAAAAAAAAAAAAAAACTTTTGAATTGTAGGAAACACTTCCTCATTTTGTAGGTAAGGGTGTCAATTCAATATTGATATTAATATACGATATCAAAATCATACTGAATTATCGTATCAAAATTGTCTCAATGGAGATTCAGTATGGTATGATGATATGGTAATTTTCTCGATATAATATGATATCGTTATTTAAGACAAAACCATCATGTATCGAACCATATCGAAATGCTGAAACCATATCGAATACCATACCAAATTACTGAATATATATATATACATAAAAGAATGATAAAAATATTGTACCAAAACCCTATTCATATCAAATAAAATACGGTATTACTATTGAAATATAGGTATTTTTTCCGATATGGTACGATTTGTGTATTGACCCTTGACGTGCTGCACCATACCAAATATAATCAGTATGGTATGACAATATACTTTTGGTAACGATATGGTATGATAATATGTACAATTTATTATACGGGGGCATGTCCTGGGGGCTATGATCACTACCATGGAGCACCCTTTTTCTGTTACCAAAAAATATATATATATATATATATATATATATATATATATATATCCCTTACTATAAGTAGAATTAATTTTACAATAAATTGTAAGCAACGAAAGAAGTGCTTCTTATCCCAAGCCCCAAGGCCAAGCCCAGGCCAACCTGTTAGAAGGTCGGGGCAGGGCGCTTGAGGGGGTGTTTGGTTCGGTAAATCAAATGGTGTATGTATCGGATATGAATGTCAATCTTTTGATAGACATTCTTCTGAATTATGTTTCTTTCTGAAAAATCGTTTGGTTGCCTTGAAGTTAGTACATGTTTCTCGCGGGTTGAGATATTGGTTTCCATAGAAAACGTCTTTCCGCTTTCTCTTTTTATACTAGGTGGTAAAAATGTTGCTCAAATCTGAGTTTAAGTGTTGAGGTAAACTCAGATTTGACACACATCCTTTGTAATATGGCCATTCATGGGAAGTAGGATGCTCACTTATAAGGGTCATTCTAGTGGAATCAAACAACTCCAAAAATTAAGAATTATCATTCTAAAGAATGTCATCCCAAAGATTTACCGAACCAAACACCCCCTAAGCCAATCATCCAGATTCCAGATTCCAGGCCATTTTTAAATCCTTCTAATGCTATGAAGAATGTTCTACAAAGCGCCCACAATCACCTCTAGTGTACTCTAGTTCAGGAGGAAATTTTTTGGAAGTAGAAATCAAGAGTGAAATGGCTTCAGAAGGGGGATAGGAATACCAAATTTTTTCATGCCATGATTAATGCCAAAAGAAATAAGGTGGGGATAGAGAAAATTAAAAATGAGGAAGGGGATTGGATTTTTTGTGCTATGGGGTGCACGCCGAGGCGGTACGCTATTTCTCTAGTATTTTCTTAGCTCAGCCTCGTAACTTGGATGACGATTTGCTTGAGTTTATCCCTACGCTTATCTCTGCGAAGGACAATGTTTCTCTACTCCTAGCTCCAACTATGGAAGAGGTTGAAATAGCAGTATTCTCTCTATCTAATGATAGTGCACTAGGGCCGGATGGATTTACTGGGCATTTCTTCACTTCCTATTGGGAGATGGTGGGTCATGATGTATGGCTGGCGGTCAACGATTTCTTCTCGGGGGTTTTCTTACAAGAAGTTTCACCTCGTCTCACCTCATTCTCATTCCTAAGAAGGCCCAGAGGTAGTGTCGGACTTTAGACCCATTAGTCTTTGTAATTTTTCTTATAAGATTATCTCTATGAGGTTGGCTACTTTTCTCCCCTGGTTGATTTCTAACGAACAGGGAGCATTTGTTCAAGGAAGATGTATCCATGACAATATTGCATTGGTTCAAGAGGTGATGCAAGATTTGAACAGAAAATCTCAAGGTAGTAATGTGATTTTAAAATTGGATATGGCAAAGGCTTACGACTGCAAGAAATGGGATTTTATTTATGAAGTTTTAAATAAATTCGATTTCTCAAGAACATGGCAGTTGGTCAAGAAAACTATAGAAAATTGCTAGTTCTCTGTGATTATGGATGGTGGGCCAAATGACAATTTTAAATCTACCAGAGGTCTCCACCAAGGTGATCCATTGTCTCCCACTTTATTCATTCTTGCAGAAGAAGTTCTTAGCAGAGGGTTGAAGATGTTATTTACTAAGGGACTTGCAATATATTATCATCATTCTAGGGATTGCCCGGGCATCTCTCATAGCATGTTTGCTGATGATACAATTATCTTTACAAATTGATTAAAGCCCTCTTTGAAGCAGATCATGGGATTTCTTAGTAGGTATGAAAATGTCTCTGGTCAGCTAGTGAATAGGCATAAAAGCTGCTATATTATGAGCTCTAAAGCCTCGAAAGCCCGTATGAAAGTTGTTGGTGACATTACAAGGTTTGTGAGAAAATCTCTGCCTATAACATACTTGGGGGTGCCTCTCTATATGGGAGGATTGAAAGTTTGCTTTTTTGATGATATGCTAGCTAAAGTTAGAAACAGAGTGACAGGTTGGAAAAGGAAGCTTTTATCTTCAGGGGGTAGATTGGTTTTTCTTAAGCATGTGATTTCTTCCATGCCGATTCACATCCTTGCTAGTTTAGAGATTCCAAAATCTGTTATGCAAAGCTTTTACCATATTTGTGCAGATTTTTTACAGGGATCTTCAGAGTTTGGTAAGCGTCATCATTGGGTGAGTTGGCTAAAGGTTTGTAGGCTTTTAGATGAATGAGGACTAGAAATCCGATTATTAAAGGATATTAGTACGTATGTCCATGTAGTTGAAGGGTCTATGGCATATTATTTCAGAGAATTCCATATGGAGTGCTTTCTTTAAGGAAATTTTTTTTAAGGATAACCATATTGATTTGGCCGAATGCAAGTTAATGGGTACGAAAACTTGGTAGAGGGCCTTAGAGCTTAAAGAGTTTATCTCATTGAAGTCCAAATGGCTGGTTGGCTTTGGTGAGGAGAACTTTTGGCTTGATAATTGGTCGGGTATGGGCTCCCTAATCAACTATGTTGATGGTGCCTAGAATGTGAACATTGAGACTCGGATAAAAGACTTGCTTACAGGTGATGGCAGTTCGGATCAAGACGTGTTGAATGTTATTGACTACTGTTGGTTTTTAATGCAAGCTTTAAAAACAAATTAAGATTCAAAACACTTGCCCCTTCAATTTTTCTTTAAGCTTATTTACATCTCCCCTTAATTACTTCTTAATTGGCTAGTATGTTTATGTTGAAGCTAGAGGGATTATGTACTTCCTTCAGTTTTGGAGATTCTTTAAAGTCTCTCCATAAAATGGTTATTAAATACTACAGTTGTTAGTACGTAATTTATCCTTTGGAGCTCTTTAAGGCAATTTCTCTTTTAAGTTTTTGAGACACTTTATGTCTCTACACAGAAGCTTCTTGAGGAAGCAATTCTTCAATTTTTGAGAGATTAAATTTGAAAGATCTTTAATCTCATATCTTTAAGTATCAATTTATTCACTTTGATTTTTAAGTTCTTTAATTCCTTTCTTTTACTCCTCATCCAAATTGTCTTATAAATAGGGGGAGCTTTAGCATTTGCAAAAACATGGATCAAGTCACTTGAAGCATTCAAGTGTGTGCTGTCAAGCTTTAATTTTCTTAAGTTTCATTGGATTTCATATGTCTATTTCTTGGTGTTTTGTTTTCTAGTTTGAGCACAGCCCTATAGCATTCGAAGGGATCTAGTAGTCAAATGCACGATTACTGGGGGAGCCATCGGGCTGTTTTATCTTGAAGGCCGATTTGTAATATTCTCGGTTGCACCATAGGGGGCATCTATGGTCTTAAGGACAGTGTCAAGTGACACGACTCAACTCACCAATTTTTCTAACAATCTTTGTTTCAGGTATCAGGAATATTTCATACAAGTGATAGATTGAAAGTTCTCTTATCAAGAAGGTGACACTGAGGTTTTCTCTCTCAATAATCTGACACAATTTTACCTACAATTCTTAAGACCGTAGATCCAGTTTATTGAGAGACCAAATATTTATATGGCTAATAATATTGTGTCGACAATGGAGAATCTAAGGATCATTTCTAACCTTGACAAAGTTGAACCATTTGATGGTTCAAATTACAAGAGGTGGATATAGAGGTTGTTGTTTGCCCTAGACCAATTAAATGTGTCATTTGCTCTGACCTCACCCGTACCTACTGAAAGTGATGATCCTATCCTCAAAGCTCATAGGCAAGCATGGATCCAAGTGGATTATCAGTGCAAAAACCACCTTCTAAATTCTTTATCCAATGAACTTTGCCATGTCTGTGCATCTTATGATTTGGCTCAGTCTATTTGGACGGCATTGGATAAAAGTATACCCTAGAGGATGCTGAAATAAAAAATATATTATTATAAATTATTTAAAATTTGTGATAAAATATGACAAAAACATATCTGCCCAAGTTGATGAATTCCAAGTCCTAGTGGCAAAATTGGCCAAGAAGGGATGGTATTGCCAGAGGAATTTATTGCTGGTTCTCTATTAAAGAAATTACCTTCATCCTGGGTGACTTCAAAATGAATATGAAGCACAAAAGGAATGACTGGACCCTGGATCAAATCTTAGTCCGGATTAAAATTAAAGAGAAGAACTGGGAAAAGGACAAAACCAAAAAGGCTAAAGAATTTCAATCTAAAGCGAATTTGGTTGAATCGGAAAAACACGAACAATTTAAGAAAGGTCTAAAGACCAAGAAGTGGAATTCCTTCAAGAAAAAGAAGGAAAATTGTTTTGTATGTGGTAAACCCGAGCACCATAAGAAAGAATGCCGAAAGGGAAGAACAAAACTAAACCTCACTGAGGCTGATGTCTTCACTGCCATGGTGACCGAGGTAAACTTGGTTGAAAAACCAAAAGAATGGATATAGACACAGGTGCTACCAAGCACATCTATGGGGATCGGAATGCCTTTTTCAACTATTTAACTGTTGGATCAGGTGAACAAGTATACATGGAAAATTCCCAGTCATCTCAAGCCTATGGCAAGGGGTAGGTTCAATTGAAGTTAACTTCAGGAAAAACCCTTGTTCTCAAGGATGTGTTGCATGTGCCTGACATTCGATGGAATCTTGTATCTGGTGCTCTTCTCATCAAGGTAGAATTTAAGTTATCATTTGAGGCAGATAAAGCTATTGTCTCCAAAAACAATATATTTGCTGGTAAAGGGTATAACTCAGGTGGGTTATTTGTATTGAATGTTGCCAATGTTATTAATGAGGAAGCTGGTAGTTCTGTTTACTTGGTTGATTCGTATAATGTTTGGCATGGTAGATTAGGACATTGCAATGCATCATACATAAAGAAGTTATGCAAACTAGATCTAATAGATGGTAATCCAGAACCTTCATCATTTAAATGTCCCATTTGTGTTGAGGCGAAATTCACTAGGAAGCCTCATGCTTCTGTAGAAAGAAAAAGTGAGCTATTGAAATTGGTTCATAAGGACTTAGGTGACTTCAAATCACATGAGTCAAGAGGTGGTAAGAGGTACTTTGTAACCTTTATAGATGATTGTTCCAGGTATACTAAGGTATACCTTCTTCGGACCAAAGATGAAGCTGAACAAGCATTCTTAACCTATAAAGCTGAGGTTGAAAATCAGTTGGAAAGAAAAATAAAAAGACTTAGAACTGATAGAGGGACATAATATGATACTCAATATCTATCAAAATTTTGTGAAGATAATGGGATCATTCATGAGACAACGGTCCCATATCAACCTCAATCAAATGGAGTTGCTGAAAGGAAAAATAGATCTCTAAAAGAGATGATAAACTCTATGCTTATAAGTTCGAGATTACCCCTGAATTTGTGGGGGGAAGCCATATTATAAGCTTGTTATGTCTTCAACTTGTTATGTCTTCAACAGAATACCTCATGAGAAAACTGGCTCTATACCATTTGTAGGAAACATAACCTTAAATATCTAAAAGTTTGGGATTGTTTATCCAAAGTTGGATTACCTAAACCCAAGAGAAAGAAGTTAGGACCTAAAACTTATGACTGTGTCTTTATTGGCTATGCTTAACATAGTGCGGCATATAGATTCATAGTGATTAAATCTACAGATGGCATCTTTGAAGCAAATACCATCATTGAATCTAGAGATGATGATTGCTTTGAGAATATATTTCTTTTGAGGAAAGATTTACAAAGTGTTAATACACATTTGGCCAATAATAATGATTCACTTGAAAATGCGACTAAAGACTTATTGACACCAAGTCTTGTTGAACCTAGTGGTGAAAATCAACTTAGAATGAGTAAAAGGAAAAGGAGAGAACCTAATTTAGGTGATGGTATGTTTACACATTTTGTCAATGATGATCCTATTACATACCAACATGCCATTACATCTCTTGATACTATATTCTAAAAAGAAGCAATCAAGAGCAAGTTAGACTCTATAATTGCTAAGCACACTTGGGAATTAGTTGATTTTCCACCTGGAACTAAGGTTCTAGATACCAAGTGGATATTTAAAAAGAAACTAAAGCCTAATGGTACACTTGATAAGTTTAAGGCCAGATTAATGGTCAAAGGTTTCAAGCAAAAGAAGGATATATATTTCTTTGATACTTTTTCTCCAATTGCTAGAATTGCAATCATAAGATTATTGATTGCTATTGCATCAATCTATAAGCTTATCATACATCAAATGGATGTAAAGACTGCATTTCTAAATAGAGGTTTAAAGGAAGAAATCTATATCAAACAACCTGAAGGATGTGTCATTCCTGGACAAGAGCATAAAGTCTGCAAACTTATGCGATCATTATATGGTTTAAAACAAACACCTAAACAATGGTATGAAAATTTTGATAATATTTTAATTTTAAATGATTTTCAGGTAAATGATTCTGATAGGTGTGTTTATAGTAAGTTCCATAACAACAAAGGTGTTTTTATTATTTTATATGTCGATGATATTTTAATTCTGGGCACTAGTCTTGATTTAGTGAAATCTACTAAGGCCTTTCTAATGTCCCATTTTGATACTAAAGATATGGGAGAGGCTGATGTGATTTTAGGAATCAAGATTATTAGAAAAGAATGTGAAATAATTTTATCTCAAGCCCATTATGTGGAAAATCTACTGAAAAAATATGACTATTTTGATAGCAAAATCATGAAAACACCTTTAGTTGTTGGAAGTCATAGACAAAGAAATAATGAAAAATTAGTTTCACAAAAAGCATGTTGCCAAATTATTGGTTGTCTCTTATCTAATGAATTACACAAGACTTGATATAGCTCTTGCTGTTGAAAATTAAGCCAACATATCAAGAATCCAGGAATGGAACATTGGGATGGCTTAAAAAGGTTGTTAAGTTATTTAAAGGGTACTATGAATTATGGTTTACATTTTTGTGGTAACCCTGTTGTGTTTGAAGGATATTGTGATGCTAACTAGATATCTGATTTAAATGAAACATTGACTACTAGTGGTTATGTGTTCATTTTAGGTGGTGGAGCGATTTCATAAAAATCGATTAAACAAACTTGTAGTACAAGTTCCTCCATGGAAGCTGAATTTATAGCTTTGGAGAAGGTTGGATCTGAAGCTGAATGGATAAGGAATCTAGTAGCAGATATACCATTATGGCCTAAGCCTGTGCCTTCTTTATATCTACATTGTGACAGTCAGACAGCCATTGCAAAGGCTAAAAGCAAAGTGTATAATGGTAAGAAAAGGCATATACGCCTTAGACACAACTTGGTGAGGGAATATATAAATAATGGTACCATTGCTATCGACTTTTTAAAGTCAGAGAGGAATGTAGTAGACATGTTTACAAAGCCTCAATCTACCAAGTTTATTTATAATACATCTAAAGGAATAAGCTTGAGGCCCATGTCATAAGTCAAAGTGATGGACACCCAACCTATGTGATAGGAGATCCCTAGAATTAGGTTAAAAGGGTAAAAACGAAATCACTGGATGACTTGATTAGTACTATCATGTGCCTATTCCGGATTAGATGTGGAAGATAGTACTCACCACAATGACAAGGAGGATGAGTTTATAAAACTCTTAATCGGCCAAGGCCCATGTCAGATAAGGGTATGTTAACTGTGGTGCATACTGTGGGCTGACCTAAGTGGATGTAGGGGGTGAGGCCGCATCAGTTGAGAATTTTATGGGAAGATTCTTTAAACATTCATGATTCCAAGATGGAGACAAAGGCCAAAACTGTCCACAATATATAAAAGAGTGACTATGGTGTCAGATGGTAGGATATGGATAGTAAGTTAGTCGGCTATACCAATGAGGAAAGGTTCAAGAAGTCTGACTTCACCTATACTCTGTAGCGTGGCTTATCAGACCTAGTGTAGATTCAAGTCCGAAAGACATCTGCAATGATGTGTTTTACCATTCTAATGTGCTCAAACTATATATATATATATATATATTTGTATTTATATTTTTACTAGTATTTTGAATCTTGTGGGGGAACTGTTGGTTTTTAATGCAAGTTTTAAAAACAAATTAAGATTCAAAACACTTGCCCCTTCAGTTTTTCTTTAAGCTTATTTACATCTCCCCTTAATTGCTTCTTAATTGGCTAGTTTGTTTATGTAACCTATTGTTGAAGCTAGAAGGATTATGTACTTCCTTCAGTTTTGGAGATTCTTTAAAGTCTCTCCATAAAATGGTTATTAAATACTATAGTTGCTAGTACATAATTTATCCTTTGAAGCTCCTGAATGCAATTTCTCTTTTAAGTTTTTGAGACACTTTATGTCTCTACACAGAAGCTTCTTGAGGAAGCAATTCTTCAGTTTTGAGAGATTAAATTTGAGAAATCTTTAATCTCATATATTTAAGTATCAATTTATTCACTTTGAAAAGTTCTTTAATTCCTTTCTTTTACTCCTCATCCAAATTGTCTTATAAATAAGGGGAGCTTTAGCATTAGCAAAAACACAGATCAAGTCACTTGAAGCATTCAAGCGTGTATTGTCAAGCTTTGATTTTCTTGTTTCATTGGATTTCACATGTCCATATCTTGGTGTTTTGTTTTCTAGTTTGAGCACAGCCCTATAACATTCGAAGGGTTCCAGTAGTCGAGTGCAGAATTACTGGAGGAGTCATCGGACTATTTTATCTAGGAGGCCGATTTGTAATATTTTCGATTGCACCATAGGGGGCATCTACAGTCTTAAGGACAGTGTCAAGTGACACGACTCAGCCCACTAATTTTTCTAACAATCTTTGTTTCAACTATCAGAAATATTTCATACAGGTGATAGATTGAAAGTTCTCTTATCAAGAAGGCGACACTGATGTTTGCTCTCTCAATAATCTGACACAATTTTTGTCACACCCCGTTCTCACTGAACCGGGCCAGTGACCGGGATAACTCCGGTTAACCCAAACCTGCCAGGATCATCTGATACTGTATTCCACCACAGCATACACACAACTAATAAAAGCTCACCAGATCAGCGGAAGACTAAGTTTTACCTGTGAATAATCCCATAATACTTGATACCCGAATTGTGATACAATAGTTATATACATGTGGGCCCGAAGGCATGATATTTACACAATAAAAGTACAATTCACATATCAAAGGAAACATCAAAATAATCAGAGTACACAGCTCGGCTCGGTATCAAAGGCTAGAGCTCAGCTCGACATCAAGGGTTGAGCCCAGCTCGGCATCACATGGTAGAGCTCAGCTCGGCCTCAGAAGTGGAGCCCAGCTCTGCATCAGAACTGCGGTCCCGCAGCACAACTCTCACACGAGCAGACAGTGCCGTGCCCTAACTCCTCAGGGGCCCACCAGTCCTCTTCGGGGAACTTGACTGTGGGACCCACCCCGTGCTCCTCAGATGTATGACCTGTAAAATCATCTAAAAAGGGGGTACCCGTGGGATGAGCTCACTAGCTCAGTAAGTGGTAAGATGGACCACACAGCAGTCCACACATCAAAACACAATCATATGTACTACATGCCATGCATTACATTTTAAATCACATCCACCTAAGCAACATTACTAAGTCTTCGGTTTAGTGCTACTACAGCCACAGTGCGCGTATACTCCGGGTACGAGCCGCGAACTCCATCCCGTGATACGCCCATAGGGCTATGGGAAAAGGCCCACCATGAGTACTCGGAAAAGTAAAAACAATGCCGTCCACCGCTCTCAACAGAAAAGTAAATGACTGAAATTAAAGGTGTTGACTCCAACAATTTAAAAGCAGTACGATTGGCCCTCTTGAATGTACCATCGGGGTTGCCGACTGTCCTATTGACCCGTCGGGCGTTATGTCTAACTGCCACAGTGACCCGACAACCGCGACCACTGCTTCCCCCCAAATGGTAACCCAACACCTTAACCCCTGTTGGGAAGGGTCGTAGCATGGGACGGTGAAAATCCTAAACCGTATGCTCCTATATGACAATAGTACGATTGCATAGTACCACCGCGTCCCATATCACGGGCCACCAATGCACTCGTTTCCAAGCCAACTATGGCATCTAGTCTATTAATGCATTATGCACAATGATGTCAACATTCATCACATAAGCATCTCATCACTTGGCATTTAGAAAGTAAACATAGCACACATGCATAACAATGTGAGGATGACTAATCTACACAACATATTTATGATGGCATGACTAGACTAGATACAAGTAAATGAATGCCAAATAATGCCTTGAAACAAGGCCAAACGTCCTCTCCCCACTTACTTGTAGCGTACAAGGATTCCCGTTCGGTACGGGTGAGATCCGGTGCGAAACGTGTAGGATTTGGTGAACCTAACATAATTGAGCGGGGTTAGTACTTCACCATTTTAGGATCAAAATTAACGAGATCCGATGACAAAATCATGTTTAGAACGTTAAAAGAAGGTCGCACATCCGATTTGGGTCCAATCGAACGTAAAAATCACCTTCGGGGCCACACAGGTGGGTCAGACAGGTGGGCTGTCTGGCCCACCGGTTCTACCCACTGGTCTTGATTGACGGGTAGGGGCCCGCCGGTTGGCCTGTTGGTCGGGCCCGCCGGTTGGCCTGTTGGTCTGGCCCGCCAGTCGGGCCAGGGGGCCTTGCTAAGACTGACGGGCAGGGTGGCCCGCCGGTTGTGCTCGAAGGCCCTGCCCTCTCAGGTGGGTGCCCACAGGCGGGCCAGATGGCCCACCGGTTCCACCCACCGGTCTTGGCGGAAAACCTACTGTTTCTTCCCAACTTCCTCCATTCTTTGGGGATTCAAATGGGGCTTTTCCCAATCCATTCTTCACACCTTCAAGGTCTTATAGGATGGTTCTAACCTAGATCTAGGTTAGATTCAAGGGATGGGAAACCATCTTACTTTCTTTGCTCAAGAACAACTTCAAACCCTCCAAATCACTTCAAACCCACAATGCTTCTTCCACCTTGTCAATACCTCTTCAAATCCTTCAAGATCAACACATAAATCATTTATTAAACCTTAGATTCATCATTTCAAAGGGGATTTACAAGATCTCAAGAAACCCTACTCGAATCAAGGGTTTAAGCTTGGGTATGGTGAATGTTCAAAGAACCCAACTTTGCTTACCTCTAAATGTAGATCTAGAGTTGAAGATCACTCTTCCGGCGCTGGAATGGGAAGATCAAGCTTCGGCGCCGCTGAAATCCTTCTCTTCTTCCTCTTCCTTCTCTTCCCTTCTTCTTCCCTTTCTTTTCTCTCTCCTCTTTACTATCCTTACCAACGTGCGGGTGTCATAAATGAAAAGAAAAGAAAATCATAAATGCTATATATATACTTCCTAAATAACTAAATAGTGCACATGGATGGGTCACTCAGGTGGGTGGGTGCGCCCACCTGTCCGCCCACCTGAGGGCTAAAACTTGGGATTTTGACAGAGTTCGGGCCTGGCGTGAACCCCACCCTAGCATACGATGTAGTATACGTATATACCTTAATATACGGCTACAATATCTGCTTTATCCGTACATGGCCTTATGGTAGGTGCATGTACACGGCTTGGGCACTCCCGTCTCTTCTGGCACTGGCTCGGACTTGTCGGGCCAGCTGGTGTTTAAGGTCACCCTTGCCATCATAGCCCATAAGGAACCCACTCTGACTCCCTCTGGTTCATTTCTTGCATGGTTAAACCGGGTCAACCGCGTAACCAGACCGGGTTTAAGAAGTAGGGTATTACATTACCCCCCCTTCTGAAAAATTTTGTCCTCGAAATTGCGTACCTGGTTGATCAAAAAGATGAGGGTACTTGGCTTGCATTTCATCCTCTACCTCCCAAGATGCTTCTTCAAGTGAATGATCAGCCCATCGCACCTTTACATAGGAAATGGAGTGGTTGCGAAGGGTTTTCACCTTTCGGTCCAAAATTTCAGCTGGCTGTTCTGTATAGGTCATGTCAGCTTCAAGGTATTCTGGCTCCACGGGTAATACATGAGAGGGGTCATGAACATATCGCTTCAGCATGGATACATGGAATACATTATGAACATCCCCAAGTGAAGGTCGCAAAGCAAGCATGTAGGCTACTGAGCCAACCCGGGCTAAGATCTCAAATGGTCCAATGTATCTTAGGCTCAACTTCCCCTTTCTGTGAAACCTTTGCAACCTTTTAGTAGGAGAGATCTTGAGAAATACCTTTTCTCCTGGCTAAAATTCAGTGTCTTTTCTGCGGGTGTTCACATAGCTCTTTTGACGGGACTGAGCTGCTTTAATCCGTTCTCTAATAACGTTGACTTTGTCACCAGTCATCTGTATCATCTCAGGTCCTAACATTCGACGTTCACCTACCTCATCCCAATACAAAGGAGTTCTGCACTTTCTGCCATATAACGCCTCATACGGAGCCATCCCAATTGTAGCTTGGTAACTGTTGTTATATGCAAACTCCATAAGAGGTATATATTCTTCCCAACTGCCACTCATCTCCATTGTACATGCCCTGAGCATGTCCTCTAATATCTGTATGGTTCGCTCTGACTGACCATCCGTTTGTGGGTGAAAAGCAGTACTCAAATTCAATTGTGATCCCAAGGCACGCTGTAAGCTTTTCCAAAATCTGGAAGTGAACCTTGGGTCCCTATCTGAAACAATGCTCACTGGCACTCCATGTAAGCACACTATGTTGTCTATGTAAAGTTGTGCTAGTTTGGCCATGGAGAACTTGGTCTTGATGGGAATGAAATGAGCAGTCTTGGTAAGCCGATCAACAATCACCCATATCGCGTCCATTCCCTTAGGTGTACATGGTAGTCTGGTGACGAAGTCTATTGTAATCCTCTCCCACTTCCATTCTGGTACTGGGAGTGGCTGAAGAGTACCATAAGGTCGATGCCTCGCCGCTTTTACTTTCTGGCATGTGAGACAAGTCGCCACATACAGAGCTATTGTGACTTTCATGCTTGGCCACCAGTAATTTTGTTTGAGGTCTTTGTACATCTTTGTACTTCCTGGGTGAAGTGAGTACTCGGAGCTATGTGCTTCTCGCACTATCTTGTCTTGTATATCCAAATCATCGGGTACACACAATCTGCCTCGAAACATCAATGCCCCATCACTGGCTAAAACAAAATCTGGGTCATTCATTGTTTGATCTTGAACCTTAACTCTGATCCGCTGTAATTCAGGATCCAAAGGTTGTTTCATTATCACTTCTTGCCTAATAGTCAGATGCACCTGTAGAGCCGCCAAGGATACCGTCACCCATTTAAGGTTTTCTGGTTGACATTCCAACTCTAAGGTTGCTCCTTCATATAAGAGAGCTTCATCCATTAGTGTCGCCTCCTGCACAAGTGGTGGGCTAACTGCTAAGCATAAGAGTGACACAGTCTATGCCTTCCGACTCAATGCATCTGCCACTACATTAGCCTTGCCGGGATGATATTGAATGTCGTAGTCATAATCCTTCATGAGCTTAAGCCATCTCCTCTACCTCATGTTCAAATCCTTCTGGGTGAAAAAGTACTTAAGGCTTTTGTGATCACTGTATATCTCACACTTCTCCCCATACAACTAATGTCGCCAAATCTTAAGGGCAAAAATGACTGCGGCTAGTTCCAAGTCATGAGTGGGGTAGTTCTTCTCATACTCCTTTAGTTGTCGGGAAGCATACGCTATCACCTTTCCGCGTTGCATGAGAACACAACCCAATCCAACTTTGGAAGCATCAGTGTAGACTGTCATTCCACCTGTGCCTTCAGGGATGGTCAACACAGGGGCCGACACCAACCTCTTCTTCAATTCCTGGAAACTCCTCTCACATTCCTCTGCCCAATCGAATTTCACACCCTTTTTGGTTAATTTAGTCATTGGTGCTGAGATTCGGGCGAAATTCTCGATGAAACGCCGGTAGTATCCAGCCAAACCCAAGAAGCTTCTAATTTCAGTGACATTCTTGGGGCTTTCCCATTCCACTACTGCTTTCACCTTATCAGGATCTACTTCGATTCCGGCCTTAGACACTACGTGCCCCAGGAATCCAACTTGTTCAAGCCAGAATTCACACTTGCTGTACTTGGCAAACAATTGTTGTTCTCTCAACCTCTGTAACACCATTCTCAAGTGTTGAGTGTGCTCCTCTTCTGTCTTGGAGTAGATCAAGATGTCATCAATAAAAATAATTACCCATTTATCGAGGACATCGTGAAATACTCGATTCATTAAATCCATGAATGCTGCCGGTGCATTGGTTAACCCAAAAGATAACACTAGGAACTCATAGTGACCATACCGAGTCCTAAATGCTGTCTTGGGTATGTCGCTGCTCTTTATCTTGAGTTGATAATAGCCTGACCGAAGGTCTATCTTTGAAAATACCCTGGCTCCCTGCAACTGGTCAAATAGATCATCAATGCGTGGCAATGGATACCGGTTCTTAATGGTTAGCTTATTTAATTCCCGGTAATCGATGCACATACGCAAGCTGCCATCTTTCTTCTTAACAAACAACACTGGGGCACCCCAAGGTGAAACACTTGGGCGAATAAACCCCTTTTCCAATAATTCCTGCAACTGCATCTGCAACTCCTTCAATTCAACTGGTGCCATCCTGTATGGAGCCTTAAATACTGGAGCTGCTCCAGGAGTCAAATCTATGGCAAACTCCAACTCTCTATCAGGTGGTAAATGCATCAGATCATCTGAGAAAACGTCGGGAAACTCTTTAACCACCTTTACCTCTTCTAGAGGTGTAATTCTTGCATCAACATCAAGTACCGATGCTAAGTAACCCTGACATCCACTTTCTAGCAAATTTACCGCTTGAAGAGTAGAGACAAGGACCTTCCTCACCCGTTTCATTTTATCTGCTCAGTATACCAATTCTTCCCCTTCGTCATCTGTCACCCTAATCAGCTTTTCAACACACATCACATTAGCTCAATGAGCCGACAACTAATCCATACCCAGTATAACATCAAAATTCGGCATATTGAACTTAATGAGTTGTGCCTCAAAATTCTTTCCACTAATTTCCACTGGGCACGGCCCATATACCTCCTTCAGCTGTGTAACTTTACCCGTAGGCATACTAACAATCATTCCATGATCTAGGATCCTGGGTGACATCCCAAGTTTCTCTGCAAATCTCTTAGATGCGAATGAATGAGTAGCTCCTGAATCGAATAAAACATAGGCTGGTATGCCTGATATGGGTATGATACCTAGTGTAACAATGCATATAAGTTCAGCAGGTCATCAATATTAATCATAATGAATTTCTTAATTTAAAATGTACCTGCTACTACTTCTGTACTGGCCTCAGCTTCCTCGGCTGATAGAGCATACATCCTTCCCTCTGGTTGATTCCCCCGAGCTAAGGGAGGTCGGTACGTAGAGGGCTGACTGGAGGGCAAGGCTGGTCTGACCTGACAGTCTTTTGCATAATGCCCATATGAATGGCAGTTGAAGCAACGAATCTGAGATGTCGGGACTGGGGCGGGGCCCCTCTGCACTTGACCCGTTGCAGATGGAGGTCGAGGTGGCCTTGGAGCTATAGGTGCCGCACTAGTGTTCGGGCGAAAAGATGTGGAGCCCGAACCACCAGCTAGTCTAGAAGGGTAGCCAGATGGCCTATAGGGCTGCCTATACATAGGCCTAGAACTGTATGATCCACAGTATGCCTTGGAGGAGTTCTCCATATCCTGAAATGGGTTTGTTCTCTTCCACAGTCCAGGGGTGAGGGACTGTTCTCCCCTTTGCTTATCCTCCATGGTCTTGGCCTTCTGCACCATCTGGCCATAGTCAGTCAAATCCAAGACCTCAAGTACAGACCCAATGGATGCTTTTAGGCCTTTTAGGAATCTCGCGGCCTTCTCTTCAGCTGTCCTCATATGCCTTGGGGCAAAATGGAACAAGCTCTCAAATTGTTGTTGGTACTCAAAGACAGTCTTACCTCCTTGAGTTAAAGCCATAAACTCAGTCTCCTTGCGGTCTCTGAAGCTGTGTGGATAATGGTTGTCCAAGAACAACTCCTTGAACTAATCCCAAGTGGGTTCTGGATGGGCAGCCAGCAATATGGGCTTAGAGGCTTGCCACCAAGAATTTGCCTCATTCTTGAGTTGCAACCCAGCACAAATGAGTTTCTATGCATCCGTGCACTCAAGCACCTCAAATATTTTCTCTAGTTCTTGGATCCATTGGTCTGTTTCAGAGGATCACTCCCCACCTTAGAGAATACAGGCGGTAAGTTCCTCTTGAATGACTCCACTACCTTTGACATATTATTCATCAGCGGGAAGTTAGGAGCATAAGCCGGATAGTAAGAGTATGGAGGAGGCATCCCATACTGAGGAATATTGAATGGTGGAATTGGAGGTGTACCTCCCCCTTGTGGTCCCGTTCCCGACCCTACAGGCGGGTCCTGTGGAGTGAGTGCCCGGGGAGGTTGACCCAATTGAGAAAAGTCCAACTGTTGTTGAATAGCAATCATAAATGATTGCTGTTGTTGAAGCATTTGTTGCTGAAAAGCTTGTTGTGATTGCTGAATTATGGTAGCCACATCTCCCGGTGTAATGATCGGTGGAGGGTCCGGGAGTGTAGTCATAGGTGGGTCCCCATGTGCCCCACCCTGACCAAGGGTCTCTGGAGGTAGTGGAGGTGAGGTTTGCCCCACAGAGCGGGACCTCCTGGGATTCAGTGGTCGATCGACCGGACAAGGATCCCGCGAGGTACCTCGGGCATTGCTACGGGATCTAGTGCGTACCATCGTATCCCTGTACCTGGAACATATCACACACCATATTGGTTAAACACCATAGAATTGATTTCGGCACACAAATTTATGCCATCACATAAGGTGTTGTAGTGTATGATAGCCTGCAATTTACCACAACTTAATTCCAAGATACAGGGCCAATGCCCCAACAGGTGTGTCAATGGTCCCACTTGACCATAACACATTAACATAGGAACAATAATAATAATAATAATCAATATAAACATGTAGTAATATCATAAAAAAAATTTCAAAATTTTCCCAAGTTTACACAACCGGTGGGCTGCACCGGCGGGTAGGGGCCCACCGGTCAGGCCCGTCAGTCCCAGTACCTCAAATCGACGGGTGACACCGGCCGGTAGGGGCCCGCTGGTCGGGCCCATCGGTCCTAGTCAAGTAAAAACACGAACAGGGCCCTACAGACCCTGTTCTATCTTGTCTCATCCCCAACTTCTCTCTCTCTCCCTCTCTTCCTTGGGCGATCTTGGAGGTCTCCTCGGTGCTTCTACTCGCAACTCTATTCATCAACTCGGCGCCTTTTGAGAAGATTTACATCTCTCACTTCCAAGTAAGTTTTCCTTCTCCTTTTTCTCAGAATTTTCACTTGGGGGGTAAATCCATGTGTAGGCTTTAATCTAGGCTTTCTTTCCATATTTCTCTCCATAGAATAGTATTGCCATGTAATTGTGATGCTTCTCTTGTGGTCATTTGTAGTTTATTAGGATTTTATCTCCTCATTTGGAGAAAAACCCCAAATCGTGCCCTAGGTTTCCAAATTTGGGGATTTCTTCAATTCTCGCTCTTTTTCTCCAATTAATGATTCATTTGTGATGCATTATACTTGATTTGTGCTTAACATGCTATAGAACTTGTGGAATGTCTCTTTTGCTTGGAATTCCCATGTCTTCCCATGAAAAACCCCTCTTTTGTATTGGTTTTCTTGATCTTCATCACATACTTGTATTCGTGGATCTCCATAGTCTATTTGGGTATGTTTTTGTACTTTCATGATCCCGCTACCAATGCATTTCGTCTTAGACCTATGGTTTCAAGTTGTACTCCATTGTGTTTGAATTTGCGCATTGGAATCGAATCCCCTCATGTTAAATATGCTATTTGCTGTCATTTTGTTGTTTTATCATGTATCCCTGCTTTGTCACCTACCGTGCATCATATCCATTGGCTCCTTATCATTTCTAGCTTGTCGCCGTTTCCATTTTGAGAGAATTTGGGTTTTGGGTTTCCCTTTTTCTGCTGTCATTTTCCTTTCTTTACTCACCCACTTTCTTTTCTTCTTTTCAGGATGTCATCTCGCACCGGCAAGGGACCCTCTTCCTCTGGTGTTCGACGTAAGACTACCGCTTCTAAGTGGAAGAATGCGAAAACCAGCTCTTCAACCCCCCACACAGGGAGACCCGGACCTGCCCGGTCTGACCCTACAGACTATGATGAGGAGCTCTTCCTTAGTGCAGAGGCAGTAGCCAACTGGCCGATTTTCCTGAAGAGGTCGGTGATGATGGAGAAGACCGTGGTAGTCGACGACTTCCACAAGGCTCGGCTTCAGGAGAGGTTCTTAGCACTGAGCTGGGAGTCTATCTCCAAGTAGACCGTCCATGTTACGAGCAGCTAGTCCGCCGGTTCTACTGCAACTTGGAGGTGTCTTATCCATACGGGGAGTTCACCATAGTCAGCTTGGTGAAGGGGGTTGACATCCACCTGACTGTGGATACCTTGGCCAGCATCTTAGGCATATCGGCAGCTGGGCACCGATACTACAGTCCTCCCAGGAGTAAGCCTCTGGGGCCATTCTTGAGCTTGGAGACGCCGGACTTCATCTACGAGACCATCTGCGGCAGCAGCACTCGTCCGGAGTCCGAGACATCCTTCCACCCCGAGGTTCGCTTATTTGCCCGTTTGATCCAGTTTAACCTGCTCCCCAGAGGAGGTCACCAGAACCAGGTGGGTTTCATGGCGGCCTTCATCACTTTCTGAATCTTCACTATCATAGAGGGAGGTGTCGAGCACTTGTGCCTGCCCTATATCATCCTCAAGACGATGGAGCACCACACTTCCCACCCTGAGGATGGAGGATTCCCTTATGGCAGGATCCTCACTAGGATTTTCAAGTTCTTCGAGGTGGACCTGAGCGGCGAGGAGGGGAAGGCTCCGGCTGATAGGTTTGACAGGAGTAACCTCCTGAGGATGGGTCTCCATACCCTTATGGATACACCTCCAAGAGCAGGAGCTCAGAGAGGTAGGGGTAGGAGGGCTGCCCCTATGGAGGATGTCCATATGGAGGAGGAGTCCAACGGAGAGGATGAGGACTACGTTCCTCAGGATGAGGAGGATGATCCGGTGGGTGATGGCATCCCTGAGGAGGTGCCTCAGGAGTCGAGAGGCCCGGTCCTAGTTCCTCCAGAGTTGCAGCCTCACCACATAGAGCCCCACCACCTGGGAGTGATGCATACGACTTCGAGGGCATAATGTCCACCATGCGGGCCTTGCAGGATGGCCAGGTTCAGTTACTGAGAAGGTTGGACGAGAGTGCCTCCAGGGAGGAACGCATCCTGGAGAGGCAGGCCACCTTGGAGAACTCCTTTCTCCAGCTGGGCTAGGACTTGAGCACCACGGCTAACGCCATGTCCGCAGATTTTGGCCGACTGCGGAAGGCAATACGGCTAGTGAACGTGAGGTTTGACTATTACGACCACCGCCTCGATGTTAACTCTAGGCCTCCGACGAACGTGGTGATCATCGATGATGACGACGATGACCAGTGAGGGCTTAGCTCGCCCACACCAGCTGTTTATCTATTTTCCCCTTTTTTTGTGGACCTTGTTGTATATTTCATTTCTTCTTATTCCTTGTATTTGCACTGTAACTGGATTCATTTGTGGAATAATATATTTTGATAGTGATTTTTGTGGTGAAATCATATGTTGAACACTTGGGTAGTTTAGTTGTGGTGTATTTTGCTACTGTTGATCATTGTTATATCATATTATCTGTTGTTTATCAGGTGTTTGTGTGTAAATTTTTGGAAATCCCATTTTACGCCGTTATGCTGCCGAAATTTCGTCAAACTAGTACTCTATAGGCTATAACATTAACTTATTTACCTTTTATCTACTCTCACGCATGCCATGAATGCAACATCTAATGCAACCCTTTTTCATACTTCATTCCTTGGATTTTACTCTTTAAAGCTTTTACATTAACCCAACCCCATTTCCCTATTATAGAGTCTACGGGATTCTAATGGTATGCTATGAGTGGAGCAGAGCATCACGCTCTGATACCACCGTTGTCACACCCCGTTCTCACTGAACCGGGCCAGTGACCGGGTTAACTCCGGTTAACCCAAACCAGTCAGGATCATCTGATGATGTATTCCACCACAGCATACATACAACTAATAAAAGCTCATCAGATCAGCGGAAGACTAAGTTTTACCTGTGAATAATCCCATAATACTTGATACCTGAATTGTGATACAATAGTTATATACATGTGGGCCCGAAGGCATGATATTTATACAATAAAAGTACAATTCACATATCAAGTACATAAAGGAAACCATCAAAATAATCAGAGTACACAGCTCGGCTCGGTATCAAAGGCTAGAGCTCAACTCAGCATCAAGGGTTGAGCCTAGCTCGGCATCACATGGTAGAGCTCAGCTCGGCCTCAAAAGTGGAGCTCAGCTCGGCATAAGAACTGCGGTCCCGCAGCATAACTCTTGCACGAGCAGTCAGTGCCGTGCCCTAACTCCTCAGGGGCCCACCAGTCCTCTTCAGGGAACTCGACTGTGGGACCCACCCCGTGCTCGTCAGATGTATGACCTGCAAAATCATCTAAAAAGGGGGTACCTGTGGGATGAGCTCACTAGCTCAGTAAGTGGTAAGATGGACCACACAGCAGTCCACACATCAAAACACAATCATATGCACTACATGCCATGCTTTACATTTTAAATCACATCCACCTAAGCAACATTACTAAGTCTTTGGTTTAGTGCTACTACAACCACAGTGCGCGTATACTCCGGGTACGAGCCGCGAACTCCATCCCACGATACGCCCAT
>NW_024868073.1:0-12500 GCF_013358625.1 Macadamia integrifolia
TGTGGGTTTGAAGTGATTTGGAGGGTTTGAGGTTGTTCTTGAGCAAAGAAGGTAAGATGGTTTCCCATCACTTGAATCTAACCTAGATCTAGGTTAGAACCATCCTGTAAGACCTTGAAGGTGTGAAGAATGGATGGGAAAAGCCCCCATTTGATTCCCCAAAGAATGGAGAAAATGGGGAAGAAACAGGGTGTTTCCCGCCAAGACCGGTGGGTGCAACCGGTGGGCCCCTACCCGCCTATGGGCACCCACCTGAGAAGGCAGGGGGGCCATTGGGCACAACCGACGGGCCCAACCGGTGGGCCATCCTACCCGCCGGTCCTAGCAGGGGCCCCTGGCCCAACCGACAGGTGGAACCGGCGGGCCCCTACCCTCCGGTCCCAACCGGTGGGTAGGAACGGTGCGCCAGACTACCCACCTGTCTGACCCACCCGTGTGGCCCCGAGTGTGATCCGTACATCCGATTGGACCCAAATCGGACGTGTGACCTTCTTTTAACGTTCTAAACATGATTTTGTCATCGGATTTCATTAATCTTGATCCTAAAATGGTGAAGTACTAACCCCGCTCAATTATGTTAGGTTCACCAAATCCTAACCGATTCGCACCGGATCTCACCGTACCAAACGGGAATCCTTGTACGCTACAAGTAAGTGGGGAGAGGACGTTTGGCCTTGTTTCAAGGCATTATTTGGCATTCATTTAATTATATCTAGTCTAGTCATGCCATCATGAATATGCTATGTAGGCTATTCATTCCACACATGGATGTGCATATGTGCTATGTTTACTTTCCAATTACCATTTGAATGAGATGCTTATATGTTGAATGTGGACATCATTGTGCATGTTGCATTGATAGACTAGATGCCATAGTCGGCTTGGAGACAAGTGCATTGGTGGCCTATGGAATGGGACACGGAGGCACTATGCAATCGTACTATTGTCATATAGGAGCATGCGGTATTAGGATTCTCACCATCCCGTGCTACGACCCTTCCCAATAGGGGTTAAGGTGTTAGGTTATCATTTGGGGGGAAGCAGTGGTAGCGGTCGTCGGGTCACTGTGGCGGTTAGACATAACGCCCAGTGGGTCATGTAGGATAGCCGACAACCCCGGTGATGCATTCAAGAGGGCCAATCATACTGCTTTTAAATTGTTGGAGTCTGCATCTTTATTTTCAGTCATTTATATTTCTGTTGAGAGCCGGTGGACGGCATTGTCTTTACTTTCCGAGTACTCACGGTGGGCCTTCTCTGACAGCCCTATGGGCGTATCGGGGGAGGGAGTTCGCGTCTCGTACCCGGAGTATACGCACACTGTGGTTGTAGTAGCACTAAAATCAAGGACTTAGTAATGTTGCTTAGGTGGATGTGATTTAAAATGTATAGCATGGCATGTAGTGCATATGATGTGTTGTGTTGTGTGGACTGCTGTGTGGTCCATCTTTCTACTTACTGAGCTAGTCAGCTCATCCCACGTGTACACCCCTTTTTAGATGATTTTGCAGGTCATATATCTGAGGAGCATGGGGTGGGTCCCACAGTCGAGTTTCCTGAAGAGGACTGGTGGACCCTTGAGGAGTTAGAGCACGGCACTGACTGCTCGTGCGAGAGTTGTGCTGCAGGACAACAGTTCTGAGGCTGAGCTGAGCTCCACCTTTGAGGCCGTGCTGAGCTCCACTTCTGAGGCCGAGCGGAGCTCTACTATGTGATGCCGAGCTGGGCTCAACCCTTGATGCCGAGCTGAGCTCTAGCCTTGATACCGAGTCGAGCTGTGTACACTGATTGTTTTGGTGGATTCCCTTATGTACTTGATAATTGAACTTTATTTTTATTGTGTAAATATCATGCCTTCAGGCCCAAATGTATATAATTATTGTATCACAAATCGGGTATTAAGTATTATGGGATTATTCACAGGTAAAACTTAGTCTTCCACTGATCTGATGAGTTTATATTAGTTGTGTGTATGTTGTGGTGGAATATAGTATCTGATGATCCTGGCAGGTTTGGGTTAACCGGTGTTAACTCGGTCACTGGCCCGGTTTAGTGTGAACGGGGTGTGACACTATGTGCCCTAGGAATCCAATTTTCTTCAACCAAAATTCACATTTGCTGAATTTTGCATATAACTCTTGTTCTCTTAACCTTTGGAGTACCATCCTCAAGTGCAATGCATTCTCCTCTTCAGTCTTTGAGTAAACCAAAATGTCATTGATAAATACGATGACCCACTTATCGAGAACATCATAAAATACTCAATTCATCAAATCCATAAAAGCTGTTAGTGCATTGGTCAACTCGAAAGGTAGCATTAGGAATTCATAATGATCATATTGGGTCCTAAAGGCTGTCCTGTGTATGTCACTGCTCTTTATCTTAAGCTGATAGTAAGCAGACTTGAGATTAATCTTCGAGAATACTTTAGCACCTTGCAATTGATCAAAAAGGTTATCTATGCACAGCAACGGATACTGGTTCTTAATGGTCAATTTGTTCAATTCTCGATAATTGATGCACATACACAAACTCCCATCCTTCTTGACAAATAAAACTGGGGCACCTCAAGGAGAAACATTTGGGTGTGTAAGTCCCTTCTCTAACAAATCCTGCAACTGAGTCTGTAACTCCTTTAATTCGGGTGGTGCCATTTTGTACGGAGCTTTAAACATTGGGGATACTTTGAGAACTAAATCAATAGCAAACTCTAACTCCCTGTTAGGCGAGAACCGGGTTAGATCATCTGGGAAGACATTGGGAAACTCCCTAACTACATTTAATTCTTCTAATAGTGTGACACTTGCTTCCACATCTTGTACTGAAGCAGGTTAGCCTTGACATCCATCTTCTAGTAATTTTACTGCCTGTAAGGCAGAGATGAGGATGTCTCTGTGTCATTTTATTTTATTTGCTTGATACACTAGCTCTTCACCTTCATCACTCACCACTTTAATTTGTTTCTCAGCACACATCACATTTTTCGGTGAGCGGATAACCAATCCATGCCCAACATTAAGTCAAAATTTTGCATTTTAAATTTGATAAGCTGGGCATCCAACTTCTTTCCACCTATTTCAATGGGATGTGGTCCATACACTTCATTTAATTGTGCTACCTTGCCTGTAGGTGTGCTAACAATCAACTTACTCTCTAGAGCCTTGGGGTTGCTTTAGATATAAAAGAATGTGATGGTCCAGAATCAAATAACACATAAGCTGGTATACCCGAGATAGATAGGATACCTGCTACAACATCGGGGCTTGCTTCAACCCCTTCAGCTGACAATACGTACATTCTCCCTTGAGGCAAGCCACCTTAAGTCAATACGGGCCTATGAACAGGAGGCAGACTCTATACAACAGCTGACTTGTAGGGCAATCCTTCGTAAAATGCCCAAGTGACTGGCAAACATAGCACCTATTTTGGGAGGCTTGCACTGGTACTGGTGATCTCTGTATTTGACCTGGTGTGGTAGAAGGACGAGGTGGCCATGGGGCTATAGGCACCGTACTAGTGTTTGGGCAAAAAGAGGTAGTACCCGATCTATGGGCCGGTCGGGGCATATAACTCGATGATCTGCAAGGCTACTGATATGATGACCATAATTATATGGCCCATAGAAACTCTTGTTCGGGCTGCCCAAGTCTGCATAGGGGTTGCACCTCTTCAAAAGTCCAGGTGTGGTGGAAGACTTCCTTTTGCTTGTCTTCCATAGTCTTGGCCTTTTGTACAATTTGGGCATAGTCAGTTAAATCCATAGCCCCTAATATTGTACCAATAGACACTTTTAGCCCCTTCAAAAACTTCTATGCCTTCTCCTTTGTTGTTTTCATATGTGGAGGAGCGAAGTGGAATAAGTCCTCAAATTGCTACTAGTACTAAATGATGGACTTACTTCCCTGAGTCAAGGCTGGGAACTCTACTTCCTTCTTGTATCTGAAGCTGGTGGGGTAATAATTTGACAAGAACAATTCCTTGAACTATTCCCATGTCGATTCTGGATGAGTTGTCATTAAAATAGGCTTGGAAGCCTTCCACCACAAATCGACTTCATTATTTAACTGTAACCAAGCATAAATGAGCTTCTGAGGTTCTGTACATTCTACCACCTCAAATATCTTTTCCATCTCTTCGATCTATTGATCCAGATCTAAAGAATCACTCCTCACCTACCTTTGCAGTAGTGGCCACTGGTGTGTAATATGGGGGATAAGCCGGGTAATACTGATACAGAGGTGGCATCATTTATGGAGAGGTGCCATAAGGTGGGAACCGTGGAGTTACCACAGGTGGTGTACCCCCTAGTTGGTCCTGTGGTGGTACTACAGGTGGTGCACTCCCTTGTGTATCTACAGGTGGTGCTCGAGGAGATGCACCCCCTAATTGAACTCCAACACCTGGCACAATAGGACGATCTTATGGAAAAGGTGCCCCATGAGGGTGTTGACCCATATGCATAGGGTTTAACTGTTGATGCACAACATTCAGAAAGGTTTGCTACTGCCAAAGTAATTGCTACTGAAATGCCTGTTACGACTGTTGAATAAGAGCCGTAACATCATTTGGAGTAACAATAGGAGGAGGATCCAGCATTTCATGCCTAAGTGAGTCCTCCACTATTTCTTCTCATCTAAGATTCACCCGGGGTCAAGGTCCCTGTTTGAATTTTAAAAGTAACTGCAAGTGTATAGATCAGTGTAGCTAACAGGTGGAACACAAGGACAACAACCACTTTATTTTAGGTTTCTTCTAGTAATACGAAAGTGGACAAATTAATTATAGTGATCATTTCTAACTTCCGACCTAACACAAATCATCTAAAAGCGTCCTAACCAACACATCTAGGAATTTAAATATTTCAAACCATGCAAATAAAAAGTAAATAATTGAAAGTAAAAGTTCTGAAATAAAATAAATAAAATAAAAAGGGACGAAGGCTAGAGAGAGGCACACAAGTAAGTTTCTCTACTTAGCCCAAGGGATGCACCGTAAATAGTACAAGCTTCCCAACTTGACTAGAGAGTAACTCTTACAAGGGCTTCACTACTTAGCTTTAGGGAAGGGGAGGCAAAGTAAATAACTAAAAATAAATGCAATAAAATGATGGTCCATAGGTAGAGAGGGGCAAAGCTAACACATGCATCTAGCCAAGGACCTTGGGGGAAAGGGAAAACAATAAAGTAAAGACTGAAATTAAAAACCTAAGTTAAGAAAAAAAGGATAGTCAAGAGAGGGAATGAGAGGGGGGAGAAAAGACTTATGAGAAGCCTACCTACCTGAACTTCAATACTTGAACTTGAAAACTTAATTGAGATTTGAAATACTACTAGTACTAAAAACCAGATCTGGAAAGAGAAATTTGAACTTGAACAGAGATACTTCAAAGCTTGGATCTTGTCACCTAGATCTAAACCTTGAACTAGAGAATTAAAATTACAATACTATAAACTATAAACATGAAAGAAAACTTGCATTCATTCATTAAAACTCCATTACAAAAGTGTTTAACCAAAAAGTAAGAAGAACTAAAACGAGACTAAACCTAAAGAAGATAACTAGAAAAAGAGATAAAACCCTAAAAATAGAATTGTGCCTAAGAAGAGAGAAAAAGAGAGCATAAAAAATAATAACCAGCCATCCTCTCCCCTCGAACATTTTTTATTTATAGAGAAATGGGGAGAGAGACCAACGATTAGGGTAATGGGGGCCCACAATTGTGAGGTGGAGGAGATAGAGTGTAGCCCACGATTTTCTTATATTTTTTCTCTCTTATTTCCTTCTCTCTCTCTCTCTCTCTCTCTCTCTCTCTCTCTTCAAACTTGTGCACAACCCTTGGATGATTTTCTCTACTTGCTTGAAGAGTTAGACATCTTTGTTGATGATGTGGAGGAGAGAGACACGATTTGGACATGATTTATTTCTCCTTTTTTTCTTTCCTTTTTCTCTCTCTTCTTGCTCAAGAAACCCCATTGACCAACCTCTATTTCTTGTTTGAATCGATTGTGATGAGTAGGAGAGAGAAAATCTTCCAAAAAAAAAATCAAAAAAATAGCAACCAAGAGGTTCGAACTTAAGACCTCCTGGTGAGCAAGGGATTTTGCACACCACAACTCACCAACTACGCTAGATAATTGTTGTTATAAAAAATGAATCTTCAATTACTCAAGGGGGTGGTCCATCGATCCTTGTTGGCATTTGGAATATTCCTTGTACACTTGGGACAACTGCAATCGGGTTGGTTCTGCATCTCTGTTCAGTTCGGATCCATTATTCTTTTTCTTACCCAGAAAGAATAATCATTTGTATGGGTGACCAAAAAATTGTGTAATTTTAATTGAACACATCTATCTTGCTCAGAATTTCATCCTCTTCGCAACTAGGGAAAGAAATAGGACCTCTTTATGTGTAAAATTGGAGATATAGTGCCCGATAGTCCTTAAGGCCTTGAAAATATAAAACCTATAAAAAGAGAGTAAAACCCAAGGTAGCTCCATTCTAAATATGTAAAATGCATGTTTTACTACCCTAGATTCCACACATAAATGTGTTCATCAGTCCCCAAGGATTAGGTGGTCTTCCGACAGGTTGGAGACCACGTGGGGCTTCTCGTGCACTACTACCGGATCTAGTGAGTACCATGGTGCGTTCTACCTAAATTGCATCAATTAAGTATGAATTAAGTGCCACATTTATTTCATCCAAGCACAATAAAATGCACATTAGGTTTTTGGTCATGTAATCATAATGCATTTCATCATCATAGCATGTAACCATAGCATCATCTCTTATATAAAGGCATAACCAATCCCACAAGAGTATGCATGCAATTTATTGTTCAATAGCTTATATCTCATGCACAACTAGGGTCCAGAGGGCTTGAGGAACAAATCCCTAAAATTTAGGACATTTTGGCCCAAAAACCACACCGGCTGGTTATACTGGTGGGTGGGCTAGGTTCAGGACCTACCGGTCGCGCGCGTGACACTTTTATGAGGGCAGAAAAGCCCTCATTTTCAAAACACTTCATTTCTCTCTTTTGCCTCTCTTCTCCAAATCGCCTAAGGCAACAAGAGAAGGTCTAGGAGCCCTTCACAAGCCTCACTCACACCTACATTTGGATTCACAACTCTGCAACACTATCCTCAACCTCAAGTAAGTGGTTTTCTCTTCCTTCTCTTTGGGATTTCGGTTGTTCTTGTTCCATACTCTCTAAAATTTGTTTTTCTTTTGATTTCTTCCAACTAAAATGAATGTAGTGTTTGGGTATGTCACCCATTTCATGAATCTCATCTTTAATCATCACATATGCCATTCCAATGAATTGTCTAACCCTATTTTCCCAAAATGTTTGTTGTTTTAGGCTTTTTCCATTTTCTCTCTCCTTTCTTGCACAATGCATGATTCAAGGAGTCTATCCACTCAAATTTGGTTGCATAATAGTAGTAGGAGTGTTACATTGCACATATATATCACTTACCTCCCCTTGGCATGAATTTTCTCCATTTCTTGGTTAGGATTCTTGAGAAATTTAGGGGGGGTTTTCTCTTGTTTTGACCTCAAATATGTTAATATGGTATACTTATATGAAGTTGAATCCTCCATTACATATTATTATAAAAATTTCCTCAATGCTTAATTATCCATGGCTTATTCTCTTCTCTTTATGGAATTTCCCCCTTTTTCTTGCTTTGGAAATCTATCAATGCCTTGAGTTGATGTTAACTTTGCATTTGAATGAATCCATGCCTTAAATAAATGTTCCATATTTTGTCTTTTATTTGTATAATGCATCAAGGTATCATGATTCTATGATGCTCATTTATCAATACATGGTTCTTGTCACTTACCACTCATAGATGATCACATTATGACTATGGCATTGCATCATAAGGGTTTTCTCCTTTCATTTGGTATTCAATACACATTGCCTATACTGTGTACCTAATATGAGTGTCATTCCCATTAATTTTCCTCCTAATGAACTTATTGCCTTGATTCTCTTCCATCCCTTGTTTTTATAATTTCCTCTTGAAAACTTATCGGTTTCTCACTTTTTTCTCATGGATTTTGCAGAATGTCTTCTTGCAAGGGTAAGGGAGCTGCCTCCTCTTCTAGGGTTGATAATGCCCCCAACAAAAAGAGAAGGGGTACAGCCACTAGTTCTTCCACTCCTCGTGCCCGTGCTAGGAGAAGTGTTTATGAGGACCTGGAGGATTACGATGAGGGTCTATTTAGGAGTCTTGAGGCTGGCCTCTCTTGGTCTACCTTCTTTAAGAGGACAGTCCTCATGGAGAAGACTATTGTGGTAGGGGACTTTACTCGAGTTCAGATGCTCGAGAAATTCACCGCCCTCAGCAGGCCATACTTTCTATTGACTCTCTCTGCTACCCGAACCTTGTCAGGATGTTCTACTGCAACCTGAAGGTTTTGTATGACGACATGGTGTACACCATCACCAGCTAGGTGAAGGGTCAAGACATCAGACTCCCCATTGATCTATTGGCGGGGATCTTAGGCATCTCATTGGAGGGTACTTGGTATTACTACCCTCCTAGGGGTAAGGCCTTGGGCCCTCTTATGAGTGAGACCCTCCAGAGACATGTCTATGAGACCATTTGTGGTTGTGCCATCCACCCTGAGTTTGAGACAGCCTTCCTTCCAGAGGTTTGGGTTTTCAGCCATCTAGTGCAATTCAACTTACTTCATCTGGCCGGGCACCAAAAGTAGGAAAATTTTATGGCGGCATACATGGCATAATACATTTACACGGCTATGGGGAATGCCTCCAGCCTATGCCTTCCATATGTGATCATGAAAACCATGGAGTACTATATAGGTCACCCATCTGACGACAACTACCCATATGCCTTGTCCCTTACCAAGGTATTCGAGTATTTCCAAGTGGACCTTGAGGGTGAGGTGGGGAGGTCTCCATCAGATAGATCTCTTGGGGTATCTTACGTAAGATGGAGCTATATAATCTGATAGGGCTACAATGTGGGTGGCTGACCAGGAGGAGGTTGACGAGGAGGAAAATGAGGACTATGTCGTTGAGGCATAGGAGGAGGATGAGGTGATGAAGGATGTATGTTCTTTGATTTGTTCCCCTATTGCCAATGCCATTACTGCTCTAAGGAAATCATTTGTGACTTCTTCAATGTTCTCCGAGTTGTTCTCATAAGGTATGGTGGGTTGAATTAGAGAAGCGGGATCACCATCCTGACCTTCTCCTAAAGCATTCACTGATCCTGTTGATGAGGTCATATTGGGAAGTTTGGAAGTGCAAGCATATCCTTCCAACTGTACCCTTCCATCCATATTTTTTTTGGATTATACACTGACCCTTGAGAATGGGATTGGTATGAGGATGATGAGGGATATGAGGCAGGGTGATATGAAGGTGATGTGATGTGAGAGGTAGGGTTTGAAGATTGGGGGTGATAAGATGAGGAAACTCCTTCTCCTTGATGATGTGGTGAAGGTTTATGAGATGGTGGAGGTTCGTAATATGGTGGAGGTTAGTAATATGGTGGAGGTTGGACGTATAGTATGGTGGATTCTTCTGTTCATGAGGAAGGATGAATGGAGGGTGACTGATATTCTGATTCTTCTTCTAATGATTCTTTCCTTTTGGGAGTCCTCATGACTCTGGCCCTTTGACTCATGACTTTCCGGTAAGCATTGGCATTCATGTGATTCTTCCGGGCTCAGGATACAATGAGTTGAGTGGGATCACTCTCTATTGCTTCTTCATCTAGGTTGTCCATATGATCATAGAACATGGGGTAACAAAAGTGCTTATCCAACTGATACATGTGAATGGCCCTTAGGAAGGAGTTGTACTCTTTTTGGCAAGCATTTTTGACAAAACCACGGATGTGCCCTACTAATTTTGGAGGAAGGGACAATATTTACACAAGCTAGAACTTCTCTTTCCATTCAACATGCCTCTCCTCTTGATATTTCTTAGCATCCCTAATAAAATAGGTTGGATCATAGAACCAAGGGTCCCAATTTTTCCAGTCACTCATTGTTGCCAACTTGTTTATGGTTCCATGATCCGGGAGGAGATTGGTATTAACATTAGGAGATTGTTTAATCTTGACTTCAATGGTCCCATTGTCTACCAAATCCTGGATTACATACTAGAGACCTATGCATCTTTCAGTGTTGTGCCCCTTCTGAGTGTGGTAAGCACAATATTCATGATCTCTATACCAAGCTAGGGGAGGGTTACTGATTACCCTTGGAGCCATTGTCCTTAGCAATCCTTGCTTCTTTAGATTTTCATACATTGCTGTCATGGGAATTCCTAAATCAGTAAACTATCTCCTTGGATGAGAAGCCTTCTGAGCGAGGGCATCTGCTTATATCACGAATGGTTATGAAAGAGTGACAGGTGAGACCGACTGTTGGACCATGCCTACCACGTTAGTTTCGGGACCCTTTCCCCCATCCAACTTTGGTGTTCTTCCCTGCATCTTAGGAGGATCCTTGGTACTGAGCTTCCTTTAGGATTCTATTTTCAACACGTGTACTAGTGGCTATCAAGGCATCAAAATTTTGCAAATGTTGGTAGTAAAGAACATCATAATAAGGTTTAGACAAGTTTCCAATCAACATTTCTACTTGCTCTGCTTCTGAAGGCTGATCTACCATCTTGGAGGCCTTCCCTAAACCTCATCAAGAAGGTGGTGAATCCTTCTATAGACTATTGTCTCAACGGCTCAACAACGCACGCAACCTTGCGAGTGGTAGGGCAGCCAGAGGCACGGCATGTGCAGCCACGCCAGCAACCTTACAGCATTCAAGAGCACAATTAGGTGACACATGGGCTACACTTGGGTGCACACGTAGACACACTTATTCAACACTTGGGGCATTCAAGAGCATACATAGGCATACTTGGGTGCACACTTAGGCAACAGTTGTGGGCATGCATGGGCACAGTTAGGCAACACTTGGGCTATTCATTGTGCACATGTAGTCAACACTTGGGATGTTGTGCGGTCATTCACTGTGTCCACGTGGGCACACGTGGTCAACACTTGGGGGCATGTGTAGGCACACACTTGGTCCATTCAAGAGCGCGTTGTCAGTGCTTTAGACCTTTCTAAGCAACCATGCTGGAAATTAGCACTTTCACTAGCGCTAAGTCAGCCTAACCACCCTCCTTAAGGGACTAGGGAAGAGAAGAAGTGAACACAAGAGTGAGTTTGAGAAGAATGAACTTGTATAGCACTAGACAACTCTTGAGTACAAGGCTTGAGAACTCACTTGCTTGGTTGAACACTCTCGGTTGGTCCTTGGTGAGTGCCTTTGCCCACCTCCTTAGCGGAGCTCTAGAAATCTCTCCCAGAATATCTCCTGTGAATATCTTCTACAAATATCTACAATAAAATATCTATTGTTACTACACCTTTGTAGAAAACTCTAGAACTTGGACCTTACTTAGCCCAATGGCCTAAGTCCATAGGCTTGGTGAGCTAGGCCCGTGGGCCTATGTTGGGTAGGTCGTGACATTCTCCCCCACCTAAATCTACGACGCCCTCATCACAACCTCCTTGTGGTACTTTTATTCACGAGTCGTCTCAGCATGCCAGTTGTCTCCCATCTCGTCTCGCTCTCTGGTCGCCCCTTCCACTTGACTAAATACTCCACCTAAGGAGATAGTTTGTGTCTCTGGATGATTGGATCAACAACCAAATTAGCCGCCCTCTCACAAGGAGTAACGCCTATTGAGGTTCTTGTTGTAGTCACATAACTTGAGCCTCCTACAACGTCGTCTGGTTGTCTCCGTTCTCTCGTTTGCATATTCCTCTTTCTTGGTATGGATGGCTTGCTCCCAAATTCTCCTTGTCTTGCCCTTCCGTCCAAGGGCAAGTAAACACCTAGCCCCTGGATGGTGTTGGAGAACTCCTTTAGTCCCAAGGTTCATCTCGACCCCTCGAGCAACATTACGTATGGGGCATTCTTTGGAGTTGATAGCCTTAGGATGCCCTTGGCCCTAGTTCCATTGCCTCCTCCGTCAAGGGAAGGTTGTGTGTGGCTCCTGTATCTACCTTCGCCTGTGTGGGCTTCCCATCAATGCACACTTTTGCACACATCAACCCCTTTTGAGAGTTAAGGGCCTTGACCCCTATCTCGGCCCTGGGGGCACCACGCTGCATTGGGGACCCCATGCAAGGTGGCTCTGCCTCTTGGCCCTCTTCCTCCAATAGGGCACTAAGAGCTTTCCTCCTGGGGCATTCCCTAAACCAATGTAGCACATCACATAGGAATCACTTGTCTCTAGGCTTGAACCGATTCCTCTTATCACGCTTGTGCCTTAGTGCCTCTCCTTTAGACATGTCATGAGAGGTAGTGGCTTCCCTCGCCGCTGTCCTCCTACTCTTCTTATACTTCTTCTCCAATACGAGCTTCCACCTTATCCAACTCCTTTGCATACTTGAGCCTTGAAGGTGGCAACCATCTCCTCTGGCCATCAAGCTCCTCCC
>NW_024868073.1:20000-47500 GCF_013358625.1 Macadamia integrifolia
AATTTTTTAAATGAACAAGGGGAGGGGGGAAGGGACATGTTGTAATACCCTACTTTTTTAAACCCGGTCTGATTACACGGTTGACCTGGTTTAACCATGCAGGACCCAAATCGGAGAGAGTTAAGGTGGGTTCCTTATGGACCATGATGGCCACGGTGACCTTAAACACAGGCTGGCCAGACAAGTCCGAGCCAGTGCCAGAGGAGATGGGTGTACCCAAGCCGTGTACATGCACATATCATAAGGCCATGTATGGATAAATCAGGTATGTAGCCATATTCTAAAGCGCATACGTACAATATACCTTACACCGAGAGGGTGATTTGTGCCAAGAGTCGAATCCCAACAAAATCCCACTTGTTGGCCAATTTTCGGCTCTCAGGTGGGCGATCACAGGTGGGCGCATCCACCCACTTGAGTGACCCACCCATGTGATTACTTAGTTATTCTAAAAGGTATAAATAGCTATCTTATGTTTTCCCTTTTTCTTTTCCTCATTTATGACACTCGGACGTTTGGTGAGAAGAGTAAAGAGGAGAGAGAAAAGAAGGGAAAGAAGAGGAAAAGAGAAGGAAAAGGAAGAAGAGATGGATTTCAGCGGTGCCGAGTTTTGATCTTCCCATTCCGACACCGGAAGAGTGATCTCCAATACGAGATCTACGTTTAGAGGTGAGCAAAGGCTGGGTTCCTTAAACTTTCACCATACCCAAGTAAAACCCTTGATTTATGTAGAGTTTCTTGAGGTCTCGTAGATCCCCCTTGAGATGATGAATCTAAGGTTTAATAGATAGTTTATGTGTTGATTTTGAAGGATATGAAGGAGTGTTTCCACGGTTGGAGGAGCATTGGTGATTTGAAGTGATTTTGGGGTCTTTGAACGAGTTCTTGAACAAAGAAGGTAATATGGCTTCCATTCCTTAAATCTAACCTAGATCTAGGTTAGAACCATCTTATGAGACCTTGATTGTGTGAAGAACGGGTTTGGAAAAGCCTCATTTGATTCCCCAAAGGTTGGGGGAAGTTTGGGAAAAAATGGTATTTTCCTGCCAAGACCGGTGGGCCAAACTAGTGGGTCAAACGGCCCACCTGAGGGCACCCGCCTGAGAGGGCAGGCCCTCAGGGCCAATCGACGGGCCCAACCGGTGGGCCGACCGGTGGGTCGACCTGCCCACCGGTCTTAGCAGGACCCTCGGGCCCAACCGGTGGGCCGACCTGCTCGCCGGTCATGACCGGTGGGTCTGACTGGTGGGTCATGACAGGTGGGCTGTCAGACCCACCCGAGTGGCTCCCAACGTGATTTTTAGGTCCAAACGGACCCAAAACGGACGTGTGACCTTTTAGGATTCTAAACCTGATTTTGTCATTGGGTCGTGTTAATTTTGATTCCAAAATGGTGAAATGCTAACCCCATTCACTTATGTTAGGTTCACCAACACGTACGCTTCTCGCACCGGATCTCACCCGTACTGAGCGTGAGTCCTTGTACACTATAGGTAAGTAGGGAGAGGGCGTTTGGCCTTATGATAAGGCTTGCTTGGCATTCATTTAATTGTATCTAGACTAGTCATGTCATCATGTGAATTATGTGCAACTTAGCCATCCTCATATTATTATGACTTATGTGTTGTGTTTATTTTCTTAATATCAAATGACGATGTGAATATGTGATGAATGATGACACCATTGTGCATAATGCATTAGTAGACTAGATGCCGTAGTCGGCTTGGAAACGAGTGCATTGGTGGCCCGTGGAATGGGACGCGGAGGCACTATGCAATCATACTATGTCACATAGGAGCATACGGTGTAGGATTATCATCTTCCCGTGCTATGACCCTTCCCAACAGGGGTTGAGGTGTTGGGTTACCATTTGGGGGGAAGAAGTGGTCACGGTTGTCGGGTCACTGTGGCAGTTAGACATACTCCCGGCTGGTCAATAGGACAGTCGGCAACCCCGGTGGTATATTCAAGAGGGCCAATCGTACTGCTTTTAAGTTGTTGGAGTCAGCACCTTTATTTCTGTTATTTACTTTATGTTGAGAGCCGGTGGTCGGCATGTTTTACTTTTCTGAGTACTCACGGTGGCCCTTCTCTGACAGCCCTATGGGTGTATCGCGGGATGAAGTTCGCAGCTCGTACCTGGAGTATACGCGCACTGTGGTTGTAGTAGCATTAAAACAAGGACTTAGTAATGTTGTTTTGGTGGATGTGATTAAAAATGAATTGCATAGCATATAGAGCATATGGTTGTGATTTGCTGTGTGGACTGTTGTGTGGTCCTTCTTTTCACTTACTGAGCTAGTGAGCTCATCCCACATGTGCACCTCTTTTAGACGATTTTGCAGGTCATCAAACTGAAGAGCACGGGTCGGGCCCCATAGTTGAATTTTTGGAAGAGGATTAGTGGGTCCCCAAGGAATTTGAGCACAGCACGGACTGCTTGTGCGAGGGCTGTGCTGCGGGACAGCAGTTCTGATACCGAGCTGAGCTCTACCTTTTGATACCGAGCTGAGCTCTACTTCTAATACCGAGCTGAGCTGGCTCTCTAATTTTTGATGATTCCCTTTGTGTACTTGATATATAAGTTGTATTCCTTTTGTGTAAATATCATACCTGCGGGCCCACATATACTTAACTATGTAATTACAATTTAGGTATCAAGTATAATGGGAACATTTACAGGTAAACTAAGTCTTCTGCTGAACTGTTGAACACTTTCATAGTTGTATGTGTGCTATGGTGGAATACTGTATCAGATGATCCTGGAAGGTTTGGGTTAGCCGGTGTTAACCCGGTCACTGGCCCGGTTCTATGTGAACGGGGTGTTACAACGGTGGTATCAGAGCGTGATGCTCTATTCCACTCATAGCATACCATTAGACCCCATAGAATCTATGATAGGAAATGGGATTGGGTTAATGTAAAAACTTCAAAGAGATAAAAGTCGAGGAAAGAAAGTCATAAAAATGGTTGCATTTAGTTATTGCATTCATGGCATGCATGAGAGAAAATGAAAGATTAATTAATTGATGTCATAACCCATCAAGTATGAGTTTGATGAAATTTCGGCTGCATAACGGCACAAAACAAGATTTCCAAAAATTTTTACACAAACACCTGATAAACAACAGATATATAAATAACAATGATCAAAATTTACAAAAGATACCACAACTAAACTACACAGGTATTCAAACATACAAACTCATCACAAACCACCATCAAAACACATCACCCCACAAATAAGTCCAATTACAAAGAAAGTACAAAGAATGAGAAAAGAACGAAAAATACAATGAGATCAACAACATAAAACAGGTGAGAAGCTGGTGTGGATGAGCTAAGTCCTCACTGATCATCGTCATCATCATCGTCCAATACTACTACGTTCACCTGAGGTCTAGAGTTAACGTTGAGTCGATGGTCGTAGTAGTCAAACCTCGAGTTCACTAGCTGTACCTCCCTCCAAAGTCAGCCAAAATCTACTGAAATGGCATTGGCCGTTGTATCCAAGTCCTGGCCCAGTCTGAGAAAGGAATTCTCCAAAGTAGCCTGCCTCTCCAGGATGCGCTCCTCCCTAGAAGCACTCTCATCCAGTCTTCTTAACATCTGATCTTACCCATCCTTCAAGGCCCTCATGGTAGTCATCATGCCCTCAAAATCAAAGGTGCCACTCTTAGGTGGTGGGGCTCTATGTTGTGGGCCTGCAGCTCTAGTGAAGCCAAGATTAGCACCTCTCGACTCCTGAGGCACCTCCTCAAGGATGTTCTCGTCCACAAAATCCTCCTCCCCACCCTGAGGAACATAGTCCTCATCGTCCTCACTAGACTCCTCCTCCATGGGAACATCCTCCATAGGGGCAGCCCTCCTATCTCTACCTCTCTAAGCTCCTGCTCTCTGAGGTACATCCATAAGAGTGTGGAGACCTATCCTCAATAGATTCCCCCTGTCAAACTTATCTGCTGGAGTCTTCCCCTCCTCACCACTCAGGTCCACCCCAAAGAACTCAAAGATCCTGGTGAGGATCCTGCCATATGGAAATCCTCCGTCCTCGGGGTGTGAAGTATGGTGCTCCATCATCTTGAGGATGACGTAAGGCAAGCACAAGTGCTCGGCACCTCCCTCTAAGGCCGTATAGATGCAGTAAGCTAAGAAGGTTGCCATGAAGCCCACTTGGTTCCGATGACCTCCTCTGGGGAGCAAGTTGAACTGGACCAAATGGGCAAACACACGAACCTCAGAGTAAAATGATGTCTTGGAATCCGAACACTCCGTGCTGCCACAGATGGTCTTATAGATGTGGTCCGGTGTCTCCAAACTCATGAACGGGCCCATGGGCTTACTCCTGGGAGGACTGTAGAATCGGTGCCCAGCTGAGGAGATACCCAAAATGCTAGCCAGGGTGTCCACGGTCAACTGAATGTCCACCCCCTTCACCATGCTGGTTATCACATACTCCCCATACTGGTAGGAAGCCTTCAGGTTACAGTAGAATCTATGAACCAGCTGCTCGTAGCATGAACGATCTATGTGGAGGATAGACTGGACGGTCTATACGGTGAACCTCTCCTGAAGCTGAGACTTATGGAAGTCAGCAACTACCACAGTCTTCTCCATCATTACAGACCTCTTCAGGAAGGCCTGCCAGTTGGTTGTTGCCTCTGAACAGTGGAAGAGTTCCTCATCATAGTCTGAAGAATCACTAGGGGCAGGTCCGGGTCGCCCTGTGCGAGGGGTTGGGGAACTAGTCCCCGCACTCTTTCATTTGGAACCGGTGGTCTTACGTCTAGTAGAAGAGGATGCGGGTCCCTTGCCCTTGCGAGAAGACATCCTGGCAAGAAAAAGATGAAACAAATGGTGAGTAAGGGAAAAAGGGAATAACAAAGGAAATAATAGGTGGGTGAGCAATAAGAGGACGCCCCAAAACCCAAATCGTGGCGAAATAGAAACATGACGAAATGTGACAAGCGATGAATGATAGAAAATATATGGATGAAGTGCATGGTAAGTGACAAGACAGAAATTATGGCAAAATAGAAAGTGACAAAAGGAGTATAAAGCAAGGGAACTAGGGAATGGAAAAAAAAATCCCAAATCTCATTGTGCAAGTTCAATCTAAGGAAAAAAATGAAGAGACTCACATTAGAGTGAAGCATAAAGCTTACATGTTCATGGATGAAATGCCATCGTTCTACAATTTAGAATATGCAAAAACCATCTACTATTATGATATTGAGGTGAAAGAGAATCAAAGAAACCCAACACAGAGATGGATGTTCATGGGAAGAAATGGGATTTCAAACATAAGGGACTTTCCATGATCTCTACAGCATGTTAAGTACAAATCAAACATAATGCATTGCATTTGAGTTATTAATTGGGAAGAAAAGAGCAGAAATTGAAGATATCCCCAAATTTGAGAAAACTAAGGCACGGTTGGGGTTTCTCTCCAAAAACTGAGAAGTAAATCCTAAAACTAGAAATAAATCACAAGGGAAACATCACATTTTCATGGAAACACTGTTCTATGAAAAGAAACACAGGAAAAGAACCTAGATTAAAGACTACACATGAGTTCTACCCCCCAAGTACAAGTTCTGAGAAGAAAATGAGGAAGAAACTTACTTGTAAGTAGAGGAGTTGAATCTTCCCAAAAGCGTCGGATCGTTGAGTGAGATCCCGAGTGGAAGCGTCAAGAAGCTCTCCAAAATCGCCTGAGAGAGAGAGAGAGAGAGAGAGTGAGGAAGAAAATGTGAGAACAAATGATGAACAGGGGCTTAAAAGCCCTATTCAAAATTGTAGCTCGGGTAGGACCGGCGGGCCAACCTGCCACCGGTGTCAGCCCATCGGTTGAAGATTTGGACTGACGGGCCGATCGGCGGCCTAACCTGCCCGCCGGTGGCAGCCCACCGGTTGAGAGAAAACTTGAAAAAAAATGGGGTTGTTAATATTATTATTATTATTATTAATATAATAATAATTATTATTATTAATATAATTATTATTATTATTATTAATATAATTAATAATAATTATTATTATTAATATAATTATTATTATTATTATTAATATAATTATTATTATTATTATTAATATATTTATTATTATTATTATTAATATAATAATAATTATTATTATTAATATAATTATTATTATTATTATTAATATAATAATTATTATTATTATTATTCCTATTATAATATGTTATGGTCAAGTGGAACCATTGTCATACTTGTTGAAGTACTAGCCCTGTGTTTTTGGAATTAAGTTGCGGTTAGCTGCAAACGATCATACACTATAATACTCTGCGTGTTGGCATATAATTATGTGCTGATATCAATTCTATGGTGTTTAACCAATGTGGTGTATGATATGCTCCAGGTACAGGGATACGATGGTACGTACTAGATCCAGTAGCTATGCATGAGGAACCCCGCGTGGTCCTCGTCCGGTCGATCGACCACCGAATCCCAGAAGGTCCCGCTCTGTGGGGCAAACCTCATCTCCACAACCTCCAGAGACCTTTGGTCAGGGGGGGCACAAGGGGACCCACCTATGACTGCACTTCCGGACCCTCCACCGGTTATTACTTCGGGGGATGTTGCTACCATAATCCAGTAGTCACAACAGGCTTTCCAGCAACAAATGCTTCAGCAACAGCAAGCATTTATGACTGCTATTCAGCAACAATTGGACCTTTCTCAAACAGGTCAAGCTCCCCGGATACTTACTCCACTGGACCCGCCTTTAGGGTCTGATATGGGACCACAAGTGGGAGGTACACCTCCAATTCCACCATTCGGCGTTCCTCCGTATGTGGTGCCCCCTCCATACCCTTACTATCCAGCTTATGCTCCTAATTACCCACCGATGAATAATACATCAAAGGTAGTGGAGTCATTCAAGAGGAACTTGCCACCTATATTCTCTAAGGTGGGGAGTGATCCTATGGAGCCGGATCAGTGGATCCAAGAGTTGGAGAAGATATTTGAGGTGATTGAGTGCACCGAAGCACAGAAACTTATTTGTGCAGGGTTGCAACTCAAGAAGGAGGCCAACTCTTGGTGGCAAGCCTCCAAGCCCATATTGTTGGCCGCCCATCCGGAACCCACCTGGGAATAGTTTAAGGAGTTGTTCTTGGACAATCATTACCCACGCAGCTTCAGAGACCGCAAGGAGACAGAATTTATGGCCTTAACTCTAGGAGGTAAGACTATCCTTGAATATCAGCAGCAGTTTGAGAGCTTGTTCCATTTTTCCCCTAGGCATATGAGGACAGCTGAAGAGAAGGCTGCAAGATTTCTGAAGGGCCTAAAGGCATCCATTGGGTCTGTACTTGAGGTCTTAGACTTGACAGACTACGGCCAGATTGTGCAGAAGGCCAAGACTATGGAAGATAAGCAAAAGGGAGAACAGTCCCTCACACCTGAATTGTGGAAGAGAACAAATCTATTTCCGGATATGGGCAACTCCTCCAAGGCATACTGTGGGTCATACAGTGTTGGGCCTACATATAGGCAGCCTTATAAGCCATCTAGCTACCCTCCTCAACCGGCTGGTGGTTTGGGCTCTACATCCTTCCGCCCAAACACTAGTGCGGTATGTACAGTTCCAAGGCAGCCCCAACCTCCATCTTCAACGGGTCCAGTGCAGAGGGGCCCTGCCCCAGTTTCGGCGTCTCAGATCCATTGCTTTAACTGCCATTCCTATGGACACTATACAAAAGACTGTCGGGTCAGACCAGCCTTGCCCTCTAGTCAGCCCTCTGTGTACCGACCTCCCTTAACTCGGGGAAATCAACCGCAAGGAAGGATGTATGCCCTATCAACTGAGGAAGCTGAGGCCAGCACAGAAGTGGTAGCAGGTATATTTTAAATTTAAGAATTTCATTATGTTAAATATTGATGACCTGCTGAAATTATATACATTGTTACACCAGGTGTCCTAACTATATCGAGCATACCAGCCTATGTTTTATTCGATTCAGGAGCTACACATTCATTCGTATCTAAGAGATTTGCTGAGAAACTTGGCATGCCACCCAGGACCCTAGATCATGGGATGATTGTTAGTATGCCTACTGGTAAATTTACACAGTTGAAGGAGGTGTATGGGCCGTGCCTAGTGGAGATCAGTGGGAAGAAATTGGATGCACAACTCATTAAGTTCAATATACAGAATTTCGATGTTATACTGGGCATGGATTGGTTGTCGGCTCATGGAGCTAATGTGATGTGTGCTGAAAAGCTGATTAGGGTGACAGATGACAAAGGAAGAGAATTGGTATACCGAGCAGATAAAATGAAACGGGTGAGAAAGGTCCTCGTCTCCTCCCTTCAAGTGGTAAAGTTGTGTGAGAATGGATGCCAGGGCTACTTAGCATTGGTACTTGATGTTGGTGTAAGGATTACACCTCTAGAAGAGGTAAAGGTGGTTAAAGAGTTTCCCGACGTCTTTCCAGATGATCTGATGCATTTACCGCCTGATAGAGAGTTGGAGTTTGCCATAGACTTGGTTCCTGGAGCAGCTGCAGTGTCTAAAGCCCCATACCGAATGGCACCAGCCGAACTGAAGGAGTTGCAGATACAGTTGCAGGAATTATTGGAAAAGAGGTTTATTCGCCCAAGTGTTTCACCTTGGGGTGCCCCAGTATTGTTTGTCAAGAAGAAGGATGACAGCTTGCGTATATGCATCAATTACCGGGAATTAAATAAGCTAACCATTAAGAGCCGGTATCCATTGCCACGCATTGATGATTTATTTGACCAGCTGCAGGGTGCCAAAGTATTTTCAAAGATAGACCTTCAATCATGCTATTATCAGCTTAAGATAAAGAGCGGTGACATACCCAAGACAGCATTCAGGACTCGGTATGGTCACTATGAGTTCCTACTGTTATCTTTTGGGTTAACCAATGCATCGGTAGCATTCATGGATTTAATGAATCGAGTATTTCATGATGTCCTCGATAAATGGGTAATTATTTTTATTGATGACATCCTGATATACTCCAAGACAGAAGAGGAGCACACTCAACATTTGAGAATGGTGTTATAGAGGTTGAGAGAACAACAATTGTTTGCCAAATACAGCAAATGTGAATTTTGGCTTGAGCAAGTTGGATTCCTGGGGCACGTAGTGTCTAAGGCCGGAATTGAGGTGGATCCTGATAAGGTGAAAGCAGTAGTAGAGTGGGAAAGCCCTAAAAATGTAATTGAAATTAGAAGCTTCTTGGGTTTGGCTGGATATTACTGGCGCTTCATTGAAAATTTTGCTCGAATCTCGGCACCAATGACTAAATTAACCAAAAAGGGTGTGAAATTCGACTGGGTAGAGGATTGTGAGAAGAGTTTCCAGGAATTGAAGAAGAGGTTGGTGTCGGCCCCTGTGTTGACCATCCCTGAAGGCACAGGCGGAATGACAGTCTACACTGATGCTTCAAAGTTGGGTTGGGTTGTGTTCTCATGCAACGCGGAAAGGTGATAGCGTATGCTTCCCGACAACTAAAGGAATATGAGAAGAACTACCCCACTCATGACTTGGAATTAGCCGCAGTCATCTTTGCCCTAAAGATTTGGCGACATTATTTGTATGGGGAAAAGTGCGAGATATATAGTGATCACAAAAGCCTTAAGTACTTTTTCACCCAGAAGGATTTGAACATGAGGCAGAGGAGATGGCTTGAACTCATGAAGGATTATGATTGCGACATTCAATATCATCCCGACAAGGCTAATGTAGTGGCAGATGCGTTGAGTCAGAAGGCACAGACTATGTCACTCTCATACTTAGCAGTCAGCCCACCACTTGTACAAGAGGTGACGCTAATGGATGAAACCCTCTTATATGAAGGAGCAACCTTAGAGCTTGAACATCAACTAGAAAACCTTAAATGGTTGACTGGATCCGTAGTGGCTCTACAGGTGCATCCGACTATTAGGCAAGAGGTAATAATGAAACAACCTCAGGATCCTAAATTGTAGCGGATCAGAGTTAAGGTTCAAGATCAAACATTGAATGACCCTGATTTTTTTTTAGCCAGTGATGGAGCATTGATGTTTCGAGGCAGATTGTGTGTACCCGATGATTTGGATATACAAGACAAGATAGTGTGAGAAGCACATAGCTCCGAGTACTCACTCCACCCAGGAAGTACAAGGACGTATAATGACCTCAAACAAAATTACTGGTGGCCAAGCATGAAAGTCACAATAGCTCTATATGTAGCGACTTGTCTTACATGCCAGAAAGTAAAAGCTGAGAGGCATCGACCTTATGGTACTCTTCAGCCACTCCCAGTACCAGAATGGAAGTGGGATAGGATTACAATGGACTTCATCACTAGACTACCATGTACACCTAAGGGGAAGGACGCGATATGGGTGATCATTGATTGGCTTACTAAGACTGCTCATTTCATTCCCATCAAGACCAAGTTCTCTATGGCCAAATTAGCACAACTTTATATGGAGAACATAGTGCACTTACATGGAGTGCCAGTGAGCATTGTATCAGATAGGGACCCAAGATTCACTTCCAGATTTTGGAAAAGCTTCCAGCATGCCTTGGGATCACAATTGAATTTGAGTATTGCTTTCCACCCACAGACTGATGGTTAGTCGGAGTGAACCATACTGATATTAGAAGACATGCTCAGGGCATGTGCAATGGAAATGTGTGGTAGTTGGGAAGAACATATACCCCTTATGGAGTTTTCCTAAAATAACAGTTACCAAGCTACAATTGGGATGGCTCCGTATGAGGCATTATATGGTAGGAAGTGCAGAACTCCTCTGTATTGGGATGAGGTGGGCAAACACCGAATGTTAGGACCTGAAATGATATAGATGACTTGTGACAAGGTCGATGTTATTCGAGAACGGATTAAAGCAGCTCAGTCTCATCAAAGAGCTATGCAGACACCTGCAGAAAAGACATTGAATTTTAGCCAGGAGAAAAGGTGTTTCTCAAGATCTCTCCTACTAAAGGGTTGCAAATATTTCACAGAAAGGGGAAGTTGAGCCCAAGATACATTGGCCCATTTGAAATCTTAGCCCGGGTTGGCTCAATAGCCTACATGCTTGCTCTGCCACCTTCACTCGGGGATGTTCATAACGTGTTTCATGTATCCATGCTGAAGTGATACGTCCATGATCCATCCCATGTATTACCCATGGAACCAGAGTATCTAGAAGCTGATATGACCTATACAGAGCAGCCAATTGAAATTTTGGACCAAAAGGTGAAAACCCTTCGCAACCGCTCCATTTCCTACGTAAAGGTGCGATGGGCAAATCATTCACTTGAAGAAGCATCTTGGGAGAAAGAAGATGAAATCCAAGCCAAGTACCTCATCTTTTTGAACAACCAGGTACACCAATTTCGAGGATGAAATTTTCAGAAAAGGGGGGGGTAAATGTAATACCCTACTTTTTTAAACTCGGTCTGATTACACGGTTGACCCGGTTTAACCATGCAGGACCCGAACCGGAGAGAGTTAAGGCGGGTTCCTTATGGACCATGATGGCCAAGGTGACCTTAAACACAGGCTGGCCAAACAAGTCCGAACTAGTGCCAGAGGAGATGGGTGTACCCAAACCATGTACATGCACATATCATAATGCCATGTATGGATAAAGCAGGTATGTAGCCATATTCTAAAGCGCATACATGCAATATACTTTACGCCGAGAGGGTGATTCATGCTGAGAGTCGAATCCCATAAAAATCCCACTTGTTGGCCAATTTCTGGCTCTCAGGTGGGTGGTCACAGGTGGGCGCATCCACTCACCTGACTGACCCACCCATGTGATTACTTAGTTATTCTAAAAGGTATAAATAGCTATCTTATGTTTTCCATTTTTCTTTTTCTCATTTATGACACTCGGACGTTTGGTGAGAAGAGTAAAGAGGAGAGAGAAAAGAAGGGAAAGAAGAGGAAAAGAGAAGGAAGAGGAAGAAGAGATGGATTTCAGCGGCGCCGAGGTTTGATCTTCCCATTCTGACGCCAGAAGAGTGATCTCCAATACGAGATCTACGTTTAGAGGTGAGCAAAGGCTGGGTTCCTTAAACTTTCACCATACCCAAGTAAAACCCTTGATTTGGGTAGAGTTTCTTAAGGTCTCGTAGATCCCCCTTGAGATGATGAATCTAAGGTTTAATAGATGGTTTATGTGTTGATTTTGAAGGATTTGAAGGAGTGTTTCAACGGTTGGAGGAGCATTGGTGATTTGAAGTGATTTTGGGGTCTTTGAACGAGTTCTTGAACAAAGAAGATAAGATGGCTTCCATTCCTTAAATCTAACCTAGATCTAGGTTAGAACCATCTTATGAGACCTTGAATGTGTGAAGAATGGGTTTGGAAAAGCCCCATTTGGTTCCCCAAAGGTTGGGGGAAGTTTGGGAAAAAATGACATTTTCTTACCAAGACCGGTGGGCCAAACGGCCCACCTGAGGGCACCCGCCTGAGAGGGCAGGCCCTCGGGGCCAACCGACGGGCCCAAGCGGTGGGCTGACTGGTGGGCCAACCTGCACGTCAATCTTAGCAGGACCCTTGGGCCCAACCAACCGGCCCAACCGATGGGTGGACCGGGGGGCCGACCTGCCCGTCGGTCATGACTGGTGGGTCTGACTAGTGGGTCATGATAGGTGAGCTGTCCAACCCACCCGAGTGGCTCCCAATGTGATTTTTACGTCCGAACGGACCCAAAATGGATGTGCAACCTTCTTTTAGGATTCTAAACCTGATTTTGTCATTGGGTCGTATTAATTTTGATTCCAAAATGGTGAAATGCTAACCCCATTCACTTATGTTAGGTTCACCAACACGTACACTTATCGCACCAGATCTCTCCCGTACCGAGCGTGAGTCCTTGTACACTACAGGTAAGTGGGGAGAGGACGTTTGGATTTATGATAAGGCTTGCTTGGCATTCATTTAATTGTATCTAGACTAGTCATGTCATCATGTGAATTATGTGTAACTTAGCCATCCTCATATTATTATGACTTGTGTGTTGTGTTTATTTTCTTAATGTCAAATGATGATGTGAATATGTGATGAATGATGACATCATTGTGCATAATGCATTAGTAGACTAGATGCCATAGTCGGCTTGGAAACGAGTGCATTGGAGGCTCGTGGAATGGGACGCAGAGGCACTATGCAATCGTACTATGTCACATAGGAGCATGCCGTGTAGGATTATCATCTTCCCGTGCTACGACCCTTCCCAACAGGGGTTGAGGTGTTGGGTTATCATTTGGGGAGAAGTAGTGGTCACGGTTATCGGGTCACTGTGGCAGTTAGACATACGCCCGGCTGGTCAATAGGACAGTCGGCAACCCCGGTGGTATATTCAAGAGGGCCAATTGTATTGCTTTTAAATTGCTAGAGTCAGCACCTTTATTTCTATTATTTACTTTATGTTGAGAGCCGGTGGTCGGCATGTTTTACTTTTCTGAGTACTCACGGTGGGCCTTCTCCAACAGCCCTATGGGTGTATCGTGGGATGAAGTTCGCGGCTCGTACCCAGAGTATATGCGCACTGTGGTTGTAGTAGCACTAAACCAAGGACTTAGTAATGTTATTTAGGTGGATGTGATTAAAAATGAATTGCATAGCATAGAGAGCATATGGTTGTGATTGTTGGGAAACATGTCCACACTCCTTGCCATGTTTTGGTGTTAACAAACAAACATACATCTTTAACTTGATTGTTAAAGTGTGATTAGCTTGAAGAAACCCTTAGAAGATCGATGGTCGAATCAAGACATGAAGCTAAGCTTAAAGACATGAAACAGCAAACAAGAAGGAAAGAAGATGAAGGGCTAAAGAATGGAAGATTCAAGTGAAGAAGAAGACCACTAGGATAGATTAGTTATTTTTAATGTAATTTGTAATTTCCACATACTTATATGCACTCACCTCATGCATGTGCATTGCATCATATTAGAATGACCATAGAGCATGCCTTGACTAGGTATGGAAAGTTTCTAAGTGGTGTGGAACACACAGTAACCTAACTCAAGGGTATTTAGGGAATCTTAAAGTTAGTATCAGGAGACGAAACCTTCATAGAAATTGTAGGAAATTGAGTTGTGATTCCAACACAACTGATCTCAAGTCAATCCAAGGTTGGACCAAAAAGTTATAGTCAAAACACTGGTGACTGGTCAGTATGACAGAGCATGTCATGTTGGCGGTCGACCGGCTGGAAGCCCCAGTAGACCGGAACCACCCGAGACCATAGGCGGTCGACCGTCTGGAAGCCCCGATCGATTGGACCTGTCCGAGACCATAGGCGGTCGACCGGTTGAAAGTCCCGGTCGACCGGTGCCTGTCTGGAAGTACTCCAACGACTATTTTCTTGCCTACAACTGCTCTTGGCGGTCGACCGGCTACCAATGGCGGTCGATCGGCTACCAATGGCGGTCGATCGGCTACCAATGGCGGTCGACCGGTATACCCAGAATATGTCCGTTAGAGCTTGATTCCCTACCTAAAATGCGTCACTAAGTTCACCTATAAATACCCTAATCACTCTTAATTAATTATTCATTAAGAAAGAGCTTTAAGAGCATTGTTGCAAGCATTAGAGAAATTTATTTTCTACTTGAGTTATTCTATTACACAAATCCCAAACAAGAGGCTCAAGTCTTAATCAAAGTCCTCTACTCTCTCCTGTGCAAGTCAAAGCCGTAAGAGAGGACTTTACAAAAGGTGCATCACTCATCATTTATTATTCATTATCATTTACACCACACTTGAGGTATTCCTCTTATTCCACTATTTCTTATTTTCTGTTTTTTACAATTCTAGACTGTACTTAGGATTGTAAGGATACTCTTATCCTAAAAAGAGAAAGGTCTCTCTTTACCTCTAAAAGAGATTGTGAAGGCGTCTCTCTGCCTGGAAAGGAGATTTGTAAGGATACTCTTATCCATAAAAAGATTGTAAAGGTTTTTCTTTCCTACTTACTATACTGAAATGGAGAACTAGTGGAATACCTTACAAGAGGATTCTTGTAGGGAGTGGACTAGACTCGAATTGAGTCGAACCACTATATATCTTGTGTCGTGGTTGTTCTTATATTATTTATTCAGTATTGCTTTTAAATTACAATCATACTTGTGATCTGTACATCGAAAAGAGTTAAATTCCACTAGTATAACCTATTCACCCCCCCTCTAGGTTATTTCAATTGGTATCAGAGTGGGAGCTCAATTTATTTAAGACTATATCGTCTTAATAGTGAGTCAAAGACCATGACCACATTCCAAGGACCACCAGAAGGCATGAACGCCTCGAGACCCCCGTACTTTAATGGAGAAAACTTTTCTTTCTGGAAGTGCAGATAAAAGAATTTTGTGTGTGGTCACAACATTCTTGTATGGAGAGCCATAGAGAATGGACCATACACTATCACCAAGATAGTTGATGGAAAGACAGTACCTAAGGATGAAGGAGAATGGACAGCTGAAGACATCACCCTCATCCAGTACAACTTCCGTGCCATTACATTCCTTCAATGTGCCCTCAATGAACAAGAGTTCAACCGAGTCATTGCATGTGACACGGCTAAAGAAATTTGGGATATGCTTCTTGTCACACACGAAGGTACAGCAGAGGTAAAAGAAAGAAAGGTAGATCAACTTGTCTCTGATTACGAGTCATTCTCTATGAAAGAAAATGAGTCAATAACCTCTATGTTCACTAGATTTACTGATATTGTGATATTGAATAATCTTAAAGGTTTAGGCAAGACTTATACTAACGCTGAAAAAGTCAGAAAAATCTTAAGAGCCTTACCTGCAGCTTGGAGACCCAAGAAAACAGCAATAGAAGAAGCCAAAGATTTGACGAAAATCTCCTTGGACTACTTGCTTGGATCTCTCCAAACACATGAAGTAGAGCTGAATGCCGACAAACCAAATTCTGAGAAAAGGAGAACCATAGCGCTAAAATCAACTCAACCTATCGAAGAAGTAAGTGATGATGAAGAAGATGAAGAATTCGACATGGAAAAGGAAATTTCACTCATCACGAGGAAATTCAACAAATTCCTCAAACAGAAAGGAAGATTCCAACACAAGAACAAATCCTACGGTGACAAATCCTATGGGGAAAAAGGTAAAACAAAAATTAAACCCAAGGAAATTCCTACTAAAGACGTAGTGTGTTTTGAGTGCAGAAAGCCTAGACATTTCAGAACTGAATGCCCAAATAAATCAAAAAGAAAGGCCTATGCAGCTACATGGGACTCAAGTGATGAAGAGAAAAGTAAATTTGGAGAAGAAGTCACCAACCTCGCCTTGATGGCCATCGGAGATGAAGAACAAGAGGTATGTGAAATTCAACCTGAACTTTTAGTAAGGGACTCTAATGAGGAACTTCAAGAAGCCTTCGAGGCCTTATATGAAGAAAGTATAAAATTAGAGTCTGATAAAAGTAAACTTGAAAAGGAGGTTGAAACACTAAATAAGAGAGTGGAGGCACTAACCTCAAAGGTAAGTGAACTGGAGGAAGAAAACTTTAAGTTGAACTCCACCCTCTGCACCTTTACCCAGGGGCAAAAGAACCTTGACAACCTTCTAGGTTCTCAAAGGAAGAGTCCAAATGAAAGAGAAGGACTGGGTTATAATGGACAAAATCCATATAGAAATGGGAATCCAAGAAGGGGTGACCAAAGAAACCAACCATCCACCTCCTACATTAAATGTAGTTTTTGTAAAAAGACAGGACACTCCATAAAACAGTGTCACTCCAAGAAAAAGCCCAACTCTCAAACTGAGAGATCAAGAGTAAACCTTGCCTACTACTACACACCCCTAAGAAGGCAATATAGGCCTCAAGAAAACTCTAGACCTATGCCCAGGTATAGAAAAACCCAACCTCATAGAGAGTACTCTATTGAGAGGCCCCAAAGGCAATTCCAAGGATACAAGAACTATCCTAGTGAGACTTATAGACCACGAGGGAAATACCAAAACCAAGGACTCTATAGATACTATACTCCAAGATCAAATGGATCTTATAAAAAATAGAGGACTCAAAGAAACCTAAGGCCATTCCAAAGGCAGAACCAAAATCCTAAAAAGTACAAAACCATTTGGGTTCCAGTCGGGAACTTTGACACTAACAATGGTGGACCCATGAGATTATGGGGACCAATGTACGATTAAATTTCTATTATAGGTTTGCTTGAAGAATAAGGTGGAAGCTGAATGGGTCATCGACAGTGGATGCTCCAAACACATGACATCCAACAAGAACCTATTCTCAAGCTTACGGGACTATGATGGGTCTCCTTTGGAGATGACAGGAAAGGAAAGATTGCTGGTATTGGAAAAATAAAACTTGGAGGTATTTCAATCTCGAACGTTTACTTTGTGAAAAATTTGAACTACAATCTCCTAAGTGTAAGTCAATTATGTAGCATTGGATACAAAGTAGAATTCAATGTCTCCCACTGTTGTATGGAAGATACAAATGATAATCTAATACTAAAAGGATCTAAGAAAAACAACATTTATTTTTGTATACTTGATGAAGTAAGTTCCTTAAATGCATGCTTGGTTTCTAACCATAGTGAATCTTCATTATGGCATAGAAGACTTGGACATATAAATGTCAAGTTGATTCAAACCATAGCATCCAATGATCTTGTGAGGAACCTCCCTAAAATCAAGTATGAAAAAGATAGCTTTTGTGATGCCTATCAAAAAGGCAAACAAACCAAAGTTTCCCATAAGTCGAAGAATATTGTCTCTTCCTCTAGACCATTAGAACTACTTCATCTAGACTTATTTGGACCTATCACATGAGTGGTAAAAATTACACCTTTGTAATTGTTGATGACTACTCTAGGTACACTTGGACTGTTTTTCTGAAAAATAAAAATGATGCCTTCGATGAATTTGCAACTCTATGTAACAGATTGAAAAATCAGAAATGGTATACTATAACCTCTGTTAGGAGTGACCATAGAGGAGAATTTAACAATATAAGTAAATTTGACTTATACTGCAACAAGTATGGTATTGACCATAACTTCTCCGCTCCTAGAACACCTCAATCAAATGGAGTAGTTGAAAGGAAAAACAGGTCATTACAAGAGACTGCAAGGACTATGCTTAATGAATACACTTTGCCTAAGTACTTTTGGGCTGAAGCTGTAAATACAGCATGTTATGTACTAAATAGAATAATCCTTAGACCTTTTCTTTCTAAAACACCTTATGAACTATATTTTGGTAAAATACCAAAAGTAAACTACTTTAGAGTATTTGGATGTAAATGCTTCATCCTAAACACCAAAAACCATCTTGAAAAATTTGATGCAAAATCTGATGAAGGAATATTCTTAGGATACTCACTCAACAGTAGGGCATATAGAATTTTTAATAAAAAATCCTTAATGGTTGAAGAATCTATGAATGTAAGATTTGATGAATCTTTACCTAATGATTTAAATAAATCTCTTGCTGATGATGATGATATTATTGATGAACTTAAGAACGAAACTAATGATATTTCTCTTAACGATTCAAATGATGTTACCATAGAAAAATTAGAAACACTACCTAAAGAAGTCATTCCTCATAGGAATCATCCCCTAGAAAACATCATAGGAGATCTAGATGGAGAAATCCAGACTAGATCTAAAACCCGAGAGGTATGCAATCACACTGCATTTATCTCAAGGATCGAACCTAAGAACATAGAAGAAGCGCTAAAAGACAGTGATTGGATTATAGCTATGCAAGAGGAGCTTCACCAGTTTGAAAGAAGCAAGGTATGGGAACTTGTCCCTAAACCTGACCACCACACCATCATTGGTGCTAAGTGGGTCTTTCGTAATAAACTGGATGAAGATGGGAACATAGTGAGAAATAAAGCAAGATTAGTTGCCAAAGGGTATAATCAGCAAGAGGGAATAGACTATGATGAAACCTATGCACCAGTAGCAAGGTTGGAGTCCATTAGAATGTTACTAGCTTTTGCATGCCATAAGAACTTTAAACTATATCAAATGGATGTCAAAAGTGCCTTCTTGAATGGATACATTCAAGAAGAGGTATATGTAGCTCAACCTCCCATCTTTGAAGATCCTAAGTTTCCAAACCATGTCTATAAACTTGAGAAAGCTCTATATGGACTCAAACAAGCCCCTAGAGCTTGGTATGAGAATTAAGTACGTTCTTGATAGAAAGTGGCTTCTCAAGAGGGAAGATTGACACAACCCTGTTCGTGAAGAACCTGAAGAATGACATACTCATTGTTCAAATCTATGTAGATGATATCATTTTTGGCTCAACCAATGAGAGAATGTGTACTGAATTCAGTAACAAAATGAGCAATGAATTTGAAATGAGTATGATGGGAGAGTTAAATTTCTTCCTTGGACTTCAAATAAAACAGATTGATAATGGAATTTTCATAAATCAAAGCAAATACACCAAGGAGCTGCTAAAGAAATTTGATATTAACAGTCAAAAACCTTCAGACACTCCGATGAGCTCATCCTTGAAACTAACCAAGGATGAGGATGGACCTTCTGAGGATGTAACTAGATATAGAGGCATGATTGGAAGCCTTCTATATCTAACAGCAAGTAGACCTGACATCATGTACAGTGTATGTGCATGTGCTCGATTTCAAGCTGATCCCAAGAGATCACACCTCACTGCTGTAAAACGAATTTTTAAATATCTGAAAAGCACTTGTGATGTTGGGTTATGGTACCCCAAAAACCAACCCCTTGACTTGGTCAGCTTTTCAGATGTTGATTTCGCAGGTTGCCATATTGACAGAAAAAGTACCAGTGGTACTTGTCACTTTCTCAGCTCTTGCCTTGTCTCTTGGTTTAGCAAGAAACAAAACTCCGTTGCTTTATCTACCACAGAAGCTGAATATATGATAGCTGGTAGATGTTGTGCTCAAATCCTTTGGATGAAGCAAACTCTCCAAGACTTTGGAGTGCGTTTCGAATCTTGCCCAATCATGTGCGATAACACTAGTGCCATAAACTTGAGTAAAAATCCCATTTTACACTCAAGGGCAAAGCACATTGATATTCGACACCACTTTCTACGAGACACCATTCAAAATGGTGATGTCTCTCTAGAATTCATTGAAACTGATAAACAACTCGTAGATATATTTACTAAACCTCTTAGTGAAGAGCGTTTTAGTATCCTAAGGAAGGAACTTGGCATTTGTAACCCATTTGGCTGAATAAACATTTCTTTTTGAAAATTCTTTTCCTAAAACCCCTGACTTGAAAAATCCTTTCCACAACCATAAAGTTTTTGTGTTCTAAAAATTTCTTGGAATCAAACCAGTCCACCTCCAAAATATACCGGTCGACCGCCACTGACCGAATGGTTTTTTGGTTGACCGCCAAGGACTTCCGGTCGACCGCCTCTAACCGAAAGGGATATCGATCGACCGCCACAATATACTGGTCGACCGACGCCGCCGAAAATTCGATTCTTCACTCTTTAAAATCAACTTTTTAACCCATTTTTTTCACAACTTTGGAATCCTATTTGGTCTAAAACCCTATTTCGACTATTAATCTCCCAAACCCCTAGCCTAGAACTTCATTCCACCCTATAACTCTTGAGATTCATTCCTATTCATCTCCCAAAACCCTTGCATCTCTTTCTCTCTTACACCTCTAATCATCATGGACTCTCAACGCCCAAATAGAGGTAAGAAAACCGTGGCTCATAAAGGAAAAAGGAAGGCCTCTGACAAAGATCCATGGTTCTCCTCCACTATTGCTCAAGAATCATGGGATCTCTACATCTCTCGCAACATAGAGCAAGGTAGGACCATCAATACCGACTCTTTATCTAGGTATGACATCAAAGACCTTTTTGATGCTTTGGGATGGGGTAACATTCTCAAACTTGACTCCCATTGTTATCCCCATTTAGTCAAAATGTTCTTTTGCAACCTTACCTTCTCTGGTGAAGGTGACACCCTTATGGTCCATTCCTATGTTAAGGGCGTTCCAATAGACCTCGACATCCTGATTTTAGGAGAAATCCTAGACATTTCTGTGATAGGGGACCTCAAGTACTACCAATCCAAGACCTACATAGAACAATTCATGGATGTTGACTGTGTGTATTCTAGCATTATGAAGGAATATGCTAATACACACAAAATTAAGGCTAAAGAACTTACGGATATAGGGAAGATTGTCAATCTTATCATCTCTTACAACATTCTCCCAAAGAGTGGTCATAGAGATGAAGTCTCCCCATTTCATGCCTATCTTACCTACTGTGTCTGCAAAAGTGTACCCATCAACCTTCCTTACATCCTGCTCAAAACAATGATTACCCATGGTGATAGACTTCGAAAGGGAAATCTACCCTATGGACGGATGATTTGCCAAATCATGGACCACTTTCAAGTAGATTTTTCTAGTGAATCATTTGACCCATTTTCCCAAGAGATCAATATTTCCACCATTCGCAAAATGCATCTTCTTCCCCAGCAGTCCACACACTCCAAAAAGGCTACTGCTGGACCTAGCCAGCCACAACAACCAGGCAGGGATGAGACCTCAGCCTATGCAACTGTTGCTGATCTTCGGAAAGTTGGAAATATCATCCTTTCTCAGTTGGCAAAAATGGAAAGAAAGCAGAATGAGATTCTCAAGCTCCTCCGCAACGAAGAGGACGCTGAGGATGACGAAGAAGACAATGACGAGATGGACATGGAGGATGAGGATGCAGCAGATTAGAACTTATGTTTTCTTCTTGCAAATTTTCTGTTTGTTTCAATTATATACTTTGACATTTATGAAAAGTTGAACTTATGCTACTTTCTATGTGGCACATACTCAGGGGGAGTATTTTTTTTTGTGTCGTTTTGATTACCTTTTTGCTGTTGACAAAAGGGGGAGAAGATTTACTTCTGACAATGACAATGGTAGTATGACAATGACAATGATAGTATTGGTATCAGTATGACAATGACAATGATAGTATTATCTTTAAACTGTTTATGGAAATGACTTTATCTATCCTTGTTTACTTTCTGGCTCTGCATTTCATTGTCTATGTTTGTTTGTCATCACCAAAAAGGGGGAGATTGTTGGGAAACATGTCCACACTCCTTGCCATGTTTTGGTGTTAACAAACAAACATACATCTTTAACTTGATTGTTAAAGTGTGATTAGCTTGAAGAAACCCTTAGAAGATCAAAGGTCGAATCAAGACATGAAGCTAAGCTTAAAGACATGAAACAACAAACAAGAAGGAAAGAAGATGAAGGGCTAAAGTATGGAAGATTCAAATGAAGAAGAAGACCACTAGGATAGATTAGTTATTTTTAATGTAATTTGTAATTTCCACATACTTATATGCACTCACCTCATGCATGTGCATTGCATCATATTAGAATGACCATAGAGCATGCCTTGACTAGGTATGGAAAGTTTCTAAGTGGTGTGGAACACACAGTAACCTAACTCAAGGGTATTTAGGGAATCTTAAAGTTAGTATCAGGAGACGAAACCTTCATAGAAGTTGTAGGAAATTGAGTTGTGATTCCAACACAACTGATCTCAAGTCAATCCAAGGTTGGACCAAAAAGTTATAGTCAAAACACTGGTGACTGGTCAGTATGACAGAGCATGTCATGTTGGTGGTCGACCGGCTGGAAGCCCCGATCGACTGGAACCACCCGAAACCATAGGCGGTCGACCGTCTGGAAGCCCTGGTCGATCAGACCTGTCCGAGGCCATAGGTGGTCGATCGATTGAAAGTCCCGATCGACCGGTGCCTGTCTGGAAGTACTCCAACGACTATTTTCTTAAAGTTAGTATCAGGAGACGAAACCTTCATAGAAGTTGTAGAAAATTGAGTTGTGATTCCAACACAACTGATCTCAAGTCAATCCAAGGTCGGACCAAAAAGTTATAGTCAAAACACTGGTGACTGGTCAATATGACAGAGCATGTCATGTTGGCGGTCGACCGGCTGGAAGCCCCGATCGACCGGAACCACCCGAGACCATAGGCGGTCGACCGTCTGGAAGTCCTGGTCGATCAAACCTTTCTGAGACCATAGGCGGTCGACCGATTGAAAGTCCCGGTCGACCGGTGCCTGTCTGGAAGTACTCCAACGGCTATTTTCTTGCCTACAATGGCTCTTGGCGGTCGACCGGCTACCAATGGCGGTCGACCGGCTACCAATGGCGGTCGACTGCTATACCCAGAATATGTCCGTTAGAGCTTGATTCCCTACCTAAAATGTGTCACTAAGTTCACCTATAAATACCCTAATCACTCTTAATTAATTATTCATTAAGAAAGAGCTTTAAGAGCATTGTTGCAAGCATTAGAGAAGTTTATTTTCTACTTGAGTTATTCTATTACACAAATCCCAAACAAGAGGCTCAAGTCTTAATCAAAGTCCTCTACTCTCTTCTGTGCAAGTCAAAGCCGTAAGAGAGGACTTTACAAAAGGTGCATCACTCATCATTTATTATTCATTATCATTTGCACCACACTTGAGGTATTCCTCTTATTCCACTATTTCTTATTTTTTGTTTTTTACAATTCTAGACTGTACTTAGGATTGTAAGGATACTCTTATCCTAAAAAGAGAAAGGTCTCTCTCTACCTCTAAAAGAGATTGTGAAGGCGTCTCTCTGCCTGGAAAGGAGATTTGTAAGGATACTCTTATCCATAAAAAGATTGTAAAGGTTTTTCTTCCGTACCTATTGTACTGAAAAGGAGAACTAGTGGAATACCTTACAAGAGGATTTTTGTAGGGAGTGGACTAGACTCGAATTGAGTTGAACCACTATATATCTTGTGTCATGGTTGTTCTTATATTATTTATTCAGTATTGCTTTTAAATTACAATCATACTTGTGATCTGTACATCGAAAAGAGTTAAATTCCACTAGTATAACCTATTCACCCCCCCTCTAGGTTATTTCAGTGATTTGCTGTGTGGACTGCTGTGTGGTCCTTCTTTTCACTTACTGAGCTTGTGAGCTCATCTCACGTGTGCACCTCTTTTAGATGATTTTGCAAGTCATCAAACCGAAGAGCATAGGTCGGGCCCTAGAGTTGAATTCCCGAAAGAGGATTGGTGGGTCCCTGAGGAATTTGAGCACGGCACAGACTGCTCGTTCAAGGGCTGTGCTGCAGGACCGCAGTTCTGATATCGAGCTGAGCTCTACCTTTTGATACCAAGCTGAGCTCTACCCTTTGATACCGAGCTGAGCTCTACTTCTAATACCGAGCTGAGCTGACTCTCTGATTTTTTATGATTCCCTTTGTGTACTTGATATATAAATTGTATTCTTTTTGTGTAAATATCATGCCTGCGGGCCCACATGTACTTAACTATGTAATTACAATTTGGGTATCAAGTATAATGGGAACATTTACAGGTAAACTAAGTCTTCCGCTGAACTGTTGAACACTTTCATAGTTGTATGTGTGCTGTGGTGGAATACTGTATTAGATGATCCTGGCAGGTTTGGGTTAGCTGGTGTTAACCCGGTCACTGGGCCGGTTCTATGTGAACGGGGTGTGACACATGTGATTTGCCTCCACTTGCAAGCTTGCAACCTATGTTCATCAGAGACCCACGTTAATGCTGTATTATAACACTTTCGGCAGGTGGCATGTAAACACCTTTGCACCCAGGAGCAACTTGGAAACGCATTTCTCTAAATACCATAAAGGCCACAAAACCGAGCATGAGAAAACTCTTACAAGCCACAAACCCACAAGAATGCAATTTTCTTTTTAAAAACAAAAGTGGAGGGGGGGAGGGGGAGGGACTCGTGATATGTCTCCACCAATAAGCTTGCAAACCTATGTTCTCCAGAGACCTACATTAATTTCGCATTTTAACACTTGCGGCATGAGGCATGCAAACACCTCCGCACCTAGGCCCGACTTAGAAATGCATTCCTCCAAATACCAAAGGCCACAAAACCAAGCATGGCAAAACTCTTGCAAGCAACATACCCACGAGAATGGAAATTTTTTTATAAAGCAAGGAGGGGGGAGGGACGCATGATCTACCACCACCTGCAAGCTTGCAACCTTGCAACCTACCCACGTTAATGTCGTATTATAGCACTGGCCGCAAAAAGCCATACAAGCACCTCCACACCTAGGCACGACTTAGAAATGCACTTCTCCAAACAGCATAGGCCACAAAACCGACCATGAAAAAACCCTTGCAAGCAACAAACCCACGATAGTACAATTTAAAAAAACAAAAAACAATGGGATGGGGGGGGAAGGGACCAACTAAATATTTATTATGCACATTGAATTGACCCATGATTCCGTCAAATGTAGACAACACCCCACCCCTTGCACCATGACCTACATATGATGACAAGCCAAAGAGCAAAGAGGGGTGGAAATGCGTGACTATGACCATGCTTGCAAAAAGTGGCACTAGCACAACTGCACATGGCAGGAAGCAAAGCACGTCAAACTGCCACGGTGCCTAGATGGGATTAATCAATGGGGCCAACGTGTCATTTCCACGTTTTTCACATGCCATGACTCCCTTGGGCATGCTATACAAAAACTAACAAAAGTGGCAGTAGGCTACGATGAGGGTGTAGGTGCAGTGTGCAGGCAGCCATGCAAACCCACTAGCACGCATTGGCCGGCCAAGGTGCAAAACAAGGGGCTAATCATCCGGACCATCATGCCATGTTGCTGTCCTTCACATGCCATGCAACTCTTGGGCATGCTGTGTGGCTACCGACGTATGTGGCAGCAACTATGTAGGGAGCCATGCACGCCCAGCAGCCCTCCATGGCGGGCCACAACGCACATCAAAGGCAATCATCGGAACCAATGTGCCTTGATGGTGATTTTCACATGCCAAGCCTATCTTAGGCATGCCATGTGGCTACGGGCTCATCTGGCAGTAGCTGTGGGGGCATGGCAGCACAAGGTAGGAACCCTTGTGCACGCAATAGCCCAGGGTGGCAGGCAATGGTGTGTGGTAGAGGGGCTGAACATCGGGATGCATTGGCCATTTACTTGTTTAAAAATGCCATACATCTCTGGAAACTACTGTGTAGCTACGGACACATGTGTTAGCAACTGTGGGGGCCTGGCAATGGTAGGTAGGGAGCCATGGGCACCCAGTAGCACACAGTATTGAGACATAGTAATATATATTAGACACAGTAGCTCACATGCCAAGCCTTTGTTGGGCTTTCTTTGCTGCTACAAGCACAGGAGGCAACAGCTATTGAGACATAGTAATATATATTAGGCAACCATGAGGGCCAAGCAGCACGCCATGGCAGGCGCAACGCACAGCAAGGGCCAAATCTTTGAAACCGACATACCATGAAGGTGTTTTCCACAGGAGATGCCACTCTTGGGCATACTGTATGGTGACAGACGCCTGTGGCGAAAGATGTAGAGGCACTGCTGCGCAAGGCAGGCAGCCATGCGTGCACAGCAGCACACAATGGCAAGCAACTGTGTGCGATAGAGGGGATGACTGTCGGGACGGACGCGCCATGTACATGTTTTCACAAGCCACACCTCCCTTGTAAATGTTGTGCATCGACGGGCACATGTGGCAGCAGAAGTGGGGGCGTGGCAGCGCATGGTAGGCATCCATGTGTGCCAAGCAGCCCACGGTGGCAAGCAACTCTATGCGGCAGAAGGGGGCGGTGTTGTACGACAGAAGGGCTGACCATTCACAAGCATGTACACCTTCGTTGGGCATGCTGTGTTGCGACTAGCACACGTTACAGCAGCTGTGGGCTCATGGCATGCAAGGCAGGTAGCCATGCGCGTCTAGCCGCATGCAGTTGCAGGCCTCGACGCACACCAAGGGCCAACTCATCGAAACCCACGTGCGATTTCACTTTTTTTCCCATGCCATGGGTCTTTTGGGTTTGCCTACCATGTCTGCTCATTGTCTGCTGCCCCTCTGTGTGGCCCCTCGAAAACCATCCTAGGAGTGGCACTCCCCTTCCTCAAGGTAGCTCTTATGCTCTTTGCCCCTTTCCAGAAGGAGACATGACCCCCCCCAAAATATACCGTTCTATTTTTTGAGCTTCAAATGTCTAAATCAAATGAAACTTGGTATGAAATTAAGGAAAAATCCAAAGATTATTTTCATGTAAAAATCATTGTTTTCTGATAAAAATTTATTTTTTTATTAATTTTTTAATATTAAAAAACATATTAAATTCAAAAAACATTAAATAATCCATTTTAATGTATTTTTCTGAAAACTAAATTTCGGATGTCTTCTAAAGGTTGATAGAATGTTCTGAAAAATAATGGACCATTCCAACATATTTTGTTATTTTTTAATATTTTATGATTGAAACATTACGAAAAATATCCAAAAAAATGGAAATATGGGATTTAAGTGAAAATGAATATTTGCTACTACCACCAAGATCTACACCGATGGCCGCTTCGCTCTGGCTCACACCCCAGGTTTATGGCGACCG
>NW_024868073.1:52500-57500 GCF_013358625.1 Macadamia integrifolia
ACCTCCGCACTTAGGCATGACTTAGAAATGCATTCCTCCAAATACCAAAGGCCACAAAACCGAGCATGACAAAACTCTTGCAAGTAACATACCCACGAGAATGGAAATTTTTTTAAAAAGCAAGGAGGGGGAAGGGACTCATGATCTACCACCACCTGCAAGCTTGCAACCTATGTTCTCCAGAGACCCATGTTAATGTCGTGTTATAACACTGGCCGCAAAAAGGCATGCAAGCACCTCCACACCTAGGCACGATTTAGAAATGCACTTCTCCAAATAGCATAGGCCACAAAACCGACCATAAAAAAACCCTTGCAAGCAACAAACCCACGATAGTGCAATTTAAAAAAACAAAAAACAATGGGATGGGGGGGAGGGACCAACCAAATATTTATTGTGCACATTGACTTGACCAATGATTTCGTCAAATGTAGACAACTCCCCACCCCTTGCACCATGACCTACATATGATGATAAGCCAAAGAGCAAAGAGGGGTGGAAATGCGTGACTACGACCACGCTCACAAAAAGTGGCACTAGCACAACAACACATGGCAGGAAGCAAAGCACGTCAAACTACCACGGTGCCTAGATGGGATTAATCAACGGGGCCAACGTGTCATTTCCATATTTTTCCCATGCCATGACTCCCTTGGGCATGCTGTACAAAAAAAGCAAAAGTGGCAGTAGGCTACGATGAGGGTGTAGGTGCACTGTGCAGGCAACCATGCAAACCCACCAGCACGCATTGGCTGGCCAAGGTGCAAAACAAGGGGCTAATCATTCGGACCATCATGCCATGTTGCTGTCCTTCACATGCCATGCAACTCTTGGGCATGCTGTGTGGCTACCGGTGTATGTGGCAGTAGCTATGCAGGGAGCCATGCACGCCCAGCAGCACTCCATGGCACGCCACAGCGCACATCAAAGGCAATCATCGGAACCAACATGCCTTGATGGTGATTTTCACATGCCAAGCCTATCTTGGGCATGCCATGCGGCTATGGGCGTATCTGGCAGTAGCTGTAAGGGCACGGTAGCACAAGGTAGGAACCCTTGTGGACGCAACAGCCCAGGGTGGCAAGCAACGGTGTGCAACAGAGGGGCTGAACATCGGGACGCATTGGCCATTTACTTGTTTAAATATGCCATGCCTCTCTGGAAACTACTGTGCAGCTACGGACACATATGTCAGCAACTGTGGGGGCATGGTAGCGGTAGGTAGGGAGCCATGGGCACCAAGCAGCACACGGTTGCAGGCAATGGTGTGCGACAGATGGGCTGACCATCGGGACAGACGAGCCCTATAATTGTTTTCACATACATGCCAAGCCTTTGTTGGGCTTTCTTTGCTGCTATGAGCATAGGAGGCAATAGTAGTCAAGGCATAGCGGTATAGATTAGGCAACCATGAGGGCCAAGCAGCACACCGTGGTAGGCGCAACGCACACCAAGGGCCAAATCTTCAAAACCAACATACCGTGAAGGTGTTTTGAACAGGCGATGCCACTCTTGGGCATGCTGTATGGTGACAGACGCATGTGACGGAAGATGTGGAGGCACTGTAGTGCAAGGCAGGCAGCCATGCGTGCCCAGCAGCACACAATGGCAAGCAACTGTGTGTGGCAGAGGGGATGACTGCCGGGACGGATGCGCCATATACATGTTTTCACAAGCCACACCTTCCTTGGAAATTCTGTGCGTCGACGGGCACATATGGTAGTAGAAGTGGAGGCATGGCTACGCATGGTAGGCATCCATGTGTGCCAAGCAGCCCACGATGGCAGGCAACGCTGTGCGACAGAAGGGGGCGGTGTTGTACGACAGAAGGGCTGACCATTCGCAAGCACGTACACCTTCGTTGGGCATGTTGCGCCGCGACTAGCACACGTTACAGCAACTATGGGCTCATGGCGCGTAAGGCAGGAAGCCATGACCGTCCAGCAGCAAGCAGTCGCAGGCCTCGACGCACACCAAGGGCCAACTCCTCGAAACCCACGTGCCATTTCACTTTTTTTCCCATGCCATGGGTCTTTTGGGTTTGCCTACCATGCTCGCTCATTTTCTACTGCCCCTCTGTGCGCACCTCCCTTTCTCAAGGTAGCTCTTATGCTCTTTGCCCCTTTCCAAAAGGAGACATGACCCCCCCACAAAAATATACCGGTCTATTTTTTGAGCTTCAAATATCCAAATCAAATGAAACTTGGTATGAAATTAAGGAAAAATACAAAGATTATTTTATATAAAAATCATAGTTTTCTGATAAATATTTATTTTTTTATTAATATTTTAATATTAAAAAACATATTAAATTCAAAAAACTTTGAAAAATCCATTTTAATGTATTTTTCTGAAAACTAAATTTTGGATGTCTTCCAAAGGTTGATAGAATTTTTTGAAAAATATTGGACTATTCCAACATATTTTGATATTTTTTAATATTTTATGATTGAAACATTACGAAAAATACCCAAAAAATGGAAATACGGGGTTTAAGTGAAAATGATTGTACTTTGGGTGCCAAATAGCCAATTGCAAGGCTTTTCCAACCCAAAGGGATGTTTTGCACAACATGATTTAAAGACCCAAACTATGTTGTGTGGGCATGGCCTTGGCCTGTGCAGCAGTCGGTGCCTCATGTGCAGTCGAAGGCCGCAAAGGAGCCTTTGTTGCATGGGCCATGGGGACCACGGCAGCACCCATGTGTGAGCCATGTGCGTACGGACGTGGACACGAAAGTGCAGCAATACGTGCAACCGTGTGCACGCCAAGTGCTGAAATGCCCGTGGCATGTGCGGCCATACCAGCCATCATGACTGACGCATGGGAGGCCATGCCATCGAACTTGCGCTCGGTAGTGCAGCCATGGGTGATGCATATGGGACCATGCAACGTAACCTTGCGCGTGGTGGTGCAGTGCCTGCAACCTCGTGCGTGGCACTTCTGGCAAATCCCGAAACCAAGCGCGTGGCGAGGCAGCGATGGGCGTGGCACATGTAGCCATGCATGCGACCTGGGGGGCGGTGTGGAGCAATGCAAGCAACCTTGTGAGTGGTAGGGCAGCCAGGGGCACGGCTGTGCAGCCATCTGCTTGTCATGTACGCCATGCCTATAAACTTTTGCTTGGCATGTGCGGCCACACGCGAAATCATTTGCGAGGCTTGTGCAGCCATGGTCGCAACCATGTGCGTGGAAGTACGGCACGGGCAGCAGCCCAGTGCGCATTGCCTGCACCATTGCCCACAGCCATATGCGGCCGTGCCTACCACCTTGCGTTCGGTTGAGCACCCTTTCCCGCAGCAATGTGCGTTGTTGCCTGCCACCTTACGCATGGTGTGCACCCTTGCCCCTAGCCATGTGCGCGCGGTAGCCTGCACCCCTTCTCACGATACTGGAGCCTTACTCGCAACCGTGGCCTAGTTTGTGTGCAACCATGTGTGTGGCAGCCTGCCTCGACGCCAGCAGCCTTGCATGCGCTAGTGAAACCTTGACCGCAACGATGCCTACACCTTGTGAGTCCATGCCAGCTGCCTTCCGTGTGGTAGTGCAGCCATGCCTGCCACCATGCACGCACATTGTGCGGCCCTGCATGTGGTACTGCCGCCTTGTGCACTGCCTTCATATGCACTTAGGCACCCTTAGGGGAGCACACATAGGCATTATCATGCGCACGTATATGTGCACACTTGCGGCATTCAAGAGCACAATTAGGCGACACTTGGGCTACACTTGGGTGCACGCGTAGACACACTTATTCAGCACTTGCGGCACGTATAGGCACATTTAAGGTGACACTTGGGGCATTCAAGAGCATGCACAGGCACACTTGGGTGCACACTTAGGCAACAGTTGTGGGCATGCATGGGCACAGTTAGGCAACACTTGGGCCATTCATTGTGCACATGTAGTCAACACTTGGGGTGTTATGCATCCATTCACTATGTACACGTGGGCACACGTAGTCAACACTTGGGGGCATGCGTAGGCACACACTTGGGCCATTCAAGAGCACATTGTCATTGCTTTAGACCACTCTAAGCAACCGTGCCAGCACTTAGCACTTCCACTAGCGCTAAGTTAGCCTAACCACCCTCCTTAAGGGACTAGGAAAGAGAAGAAGTGAACATAAGAGTGAGTTTGAGAAGAATGAACTCTTATAGCACTAGAGAACTCTTGAGTACAAGGCTTGAGAACTCATTTGCTTGGTTGAACACTCTTAGTTGGTCCTTGGTGAGTGCCTTTGCCAAATGAGGCAACACCTACCCCAAGTTACAAAGGATGGATAAGATATTTACAAATGTCCTCCATCCAACAGTTGGGGAGGAAACTAGAAGCTTCCCACCTCCTTAGCGGAGCTCTAGAAATCTCTCCCAGAATATCTCCTGTGAATATCTTCTACAAAAATCTACAATAAAATATCTATTGTTACTACACCTTTGTAGAAAACTCTACAACTTGGACCTTACTTAGCCCAACGGCCTAAGTCTATGGGCTTGGTGAGCTAGGCCCGTGGGCCTATGTTGGGCAGGTCGTGACACTCTCCCCCACCTAAATTTGTTACACCCTCGTCACAACCTCCTTGTGGTACTTTTATTCACGAGTCATCTCAGTATGCCAGCTGTCTCTTATCTCGTCTCGCTCTCTGGTCGCCCCTTCCACTTGACTAAATACTCCACGTAAGGAGATAGTTTGTGTCCCTGGATGATTGGATCAGCAACCAAATTAGCCTCCCACTCATAAGGAGTAATACCTATTGGGGTTCTTATTGTAGTCACATAACTTGAGCCTCCTACAACGTTGTCTGATTGTCTCCGTTCTCTCGTTTGCATCTTCCTCTTTCTTGGCATGGATGGCTTGCTCCCAAATTCTCCTTGTCTTGCCCTCCCGTCCAAGGGCAAGTAATCACCTAGCCCCTGGATGGTGTTGGAGAACTCCTTTAGTCCTAAGGTTCATCTTGACCCCTCGAGCAACATTACGTATGGGGCATTCTTTGGAGTTGA
>NW_024868073.1:62500-77500 GCF_013358625.1 Macadamia integrifolia
AATGGCAAAGTGGCTTGATCCACCACTCATCGTGACACTTGCCACATAAGAAGCCCTTAACTTTGGGCCAACCGCACCTCAAACAGAGACACGGCGGGCCAATCTTCGCTCCGCACCACCAACGCAAGGGGTAAAGGAGGTGGGGCAACATGACGCATGATGCCCAGGCAGGCGTGCCCTCAGCCCGATGGCCTAGGGTGCAACTTACGTTCAAAGACTCGATGGTTCACAGGATTCTATAATTCACACCAAGTATCACATTTTGCTATATTCTTCATTGATGCAAGAGCCAAGATATCCGTTGTCGAGAGTCGTTAAGATAAAGATTCGGATCTAGGATGATCACACCACACCAAAGGCGCAATGATGTCATGTCCTTTTCGTTGCGAGTTCCTTGGTGCTGACTGCGCTGGTGGTTGTGTTTGGGTCGAATGTTACGAACAATCACAGGCCGACCTTTTACAAGGGTCGAGAAGGAAGGAGCTCATGCTCCCACGCCCAACCTTGAACGAGCAATGCAACATGTTCACAAGTCTCGCTGGGCAGGTATCGACAATGATCCTTTCGCAGGTTCACCTACGAAAACCTTGTTAAGACTTCTCCTTCCTCTAAATGATAAGGTTCAGTGGACTTCTCGTGACGTCGATGGTAGCGAACCACCTATGTCGCCGTGATCCGAACACTTCACCGGACCATTCAATCGGTAGGAGCGATGGGCGGTGTGTACAAAGGGCAGGGACGTAGTCAACGCTAGCTGATGACTCGTGCTTACTAGGAATTTCTCGTTGAAGACCAACAATTGCAATGATCTATCCTTATCGTGATGGAATTTTTAAAAATTACCTGGGCCCGTCGGCCAAGGCTATAGTCTCGTTGAATACATCAGTGTAGCGCATGTGAGGCCCAGAACATCTAAGGGCATCACAGACCTGTTATTACCTCAAACTTCTGTGGCCTAAACGGCCATAGTCCCTCTAAGAAGCTGGCCGTGGAGGGTCACCTCCACATAGCTAGTTAGTAGGCTGTAGTCTCATTTGTTAATGGAATTAACCAGGCAAATCGCTCCACCAACTAAGAACGGCCATGCACCACCACCCGTAGAATCAAGAAAGAGCTCTCAGTCTGTCAATCCTTACTATATCTGGACCTGGTAAGTTTTCTCGTGTTGAGTCAAATTAGCCGCAGGCTCCACTCCTGGTGGTGCCGTACCGTCAATTCCTTTAAGTTTCAGCCTTGTAACCATACTCCCCCCGGAAGCCAAAAACTTTGATTTCTCATAAGGTGCCAGCGGAGTCTTGAAAGCAACATCTGTTGATCCCTGGTCGGCATTGTTTATGGTTGAGACTAGGATGGTATCTGATCGTCTTTGAGCCCCCAACTTTCGTTCTTGATTAATGAAAACATCCTTGGCAAATGCTTTCGCAGTGGTTCATCTTTCATAAATCCAAGAATTTCACCTCTGACTATGAAATACGAATGCCCCCGATTGTCCCTATTAATCATTACTCCGATCCCGAAGGCCATCACAATTAGACCGAAATCCTATGATGTTAACCCATGCTAATGTATCCAGAGCGTAGTGTCACGGCCTTAGACCTTTCTAAGCAACCGCACCGGAACTTAGTACTCCCACTAGTACTAAGTCAGCCTAACCACACTGCTTAAGGGATTTGGGAAGAGAAGAAGTGAACACAAGAGTGAGTTTGGGAAGAATGAACTTGTATTACACTAAAGAACTCTTGAGTACAAGGCTTGAGAACTCACTTACTTGGTGCCTTGGCTAAATGAGGGCACCTCTATTTATAGTCACTCCTAGTTACAATGAATGGCTAAGATATGTACATGTGTCTTACATCCAACGATTGGGGTGGAAACTAGAAGCTTCCCACCTCCTTAGTGGAGAACTCTAGAAACCTCCCTACATAATATTTCCTTATAAAATATCTAGAGTTTCACACTTTGGTAGAAATCACTAGAAACTAGGCCTTACTAAGCCCAATGGACTTAGTCCATGGGCTTAATGGGCTTGGCTTGTGGGCCTTCAGTGGGTGGTCTGTGAAACTCTCCCCCATCTAATTCGGTGACGTCCTCGTCGCATCTTCTTCATGGAACCTTTGTATGTGGTCTTAGAATTGCCATAAAGAGTCAACGGGTTCCCAGCTTGCCTCGCTCTCTGGTAGCTCCTTCCACTTGACTAAGTACTCCCTACTAGGTGGTACTCCTCGCCTTCGGATGACTCGATCCGTGATCATGTATTCAGCTTCCTTGCCGTAGGAAGTAGTGATTGCCATTGGTGATCTTGTTGAGGCTCCACGACTTGGGTCTTCCTTATCTCTATGGTATGGCTTTATTAGGCTTGCATGGAAGACTGGATGGATCTTGAGTTTAGGAGGTAGGCTCACCTCATAGGATACTTTGCCCACCTTTTTGGTTATCTTGAACGGGCCTTCATACCTGCGAACCAGCCCCTTATGTACCTGCCTTAGGGACTTGAATTGTTGGGGTAGAAGCTTCACAAGTACCAAGTCCCCGGTCTTGAAGTTTTCTGGTCGCCTCCCTTTGTCAGCCCATTTCTTCATCTTTTTGGTGGCCTTGTATAGGTATGACTTAGCCACATCTAGCTTTTCTTGCCACTCCTTGGCAACCTTAAATGCCGAAGGGATCTTCCCTATGTAACCGGTCATCACTGTGTTTGGTGTTAAGGGTTGTTGTCCCGTGGCAATTTCAAATGGACTTTGGTTCGTAGCCTCACTTCGTTGGAGGTTGTAAGAGAACTGAGCCATATCAAGCAACTTGGCCCAGTCATGTTGGTTAGCACTCACAAAGTGTCTCAAGTAAAGCTCCAATAAGCTATTAATACGCTTTGTTTGCCCATCGGTCTGTGGATGGAAGCTTGTTGAGAAGTGTAGCGACGATCCCAACAACTTGAATAGCTCTGTCCAGAACCTCCCTGTGAAGCGAGGGTCTTGATCACTTATTATGGATTGTGGCACCTCCCAATGTTTGAGGACATGCTTTAGAAATAGCCTTGCCACTTCTTCTGCCATACAATCCCTTGGTGTTGCCACGAATGTGCCATATTTTGAAAATCTGTCAACCACCACCATTATTGACCCACACCCTTCTGACTTGGGTAGGGCACTGATGAAGTCCATAGAGACACTCTCCCATAGTCTTTCTGGTATGGGAAGTGGCTCCAATAGTCCCCTGGGTGGTTGCTAATCCACCTTGTCTTGTTGGGATACAAGACAAGTTCTCACGTAGGCCTCTATGTCATCCCGCATCTGAGGCCAATGGTAAGCCGCTTCCAACAATGCCCACGTGCGCCTTTGTCCTGGGTGGCCAGCCCATTTAGTGTCGTGGCATTCGTGAATGAGGTTTCTCCATAGGTTACTCCACTTAGGCACATAGAGTCTCCTCTTCTTAGCGTAGAGCAAACCATTTTGCTCCCAAAATCTTCGTGTCTTGCCTTCCCGTGTAAGGGTAAGTAAGTTCTTAGCCATAGGATCATGTTGGAGGCCCTCTTTGATCAACTCTAGAAGTTCCCCCTCCGGTTGGCTAAGAGAAGCTAACTTTGCCTTTCTACTAAGTGCATCAGCCACCTCGTTGGCCTTACCCGGCCCGGCTTGTATTCAAAGATGAAGTCAAACTTTGCTAAGAAGTCTTGCCATCTAGCTTGCTTAGGACTCAACTTCTTTTGGGTTTGAAAGTAGCTAGTGGCAACATTATCTGTCTTCACCACAAACTGTGACCCAAGTAGGTAGTATCGCCATGTCCTTAGGCAATGCACCACCGCAGTCATCTCCTTCTCATGGACTGTGTAGCGCCGCTCTGTCTCGTTCAACTTACGGCTCTCATAGGCAATGGGGTGCCTTTCTTGCATCAACACCCACTGATAGCAAAGTTAGATGCATCTGTGTGCACCTCAAATGGCTTGCCATAGTCGGGTAGGGTAAGCACCAGTTCCCCCATGATAGCCTTCTTTAAGTCCTCAAAGTCCTCTTTGCATGAGTCCGACCATAACCATGGTCGGTTCTTCTTTAGTAAGTCTGTAAGTGGAGCTGCCCTTCTTGAGTAACCTTGAATGAACCGCCAATAATAGTTAACTAAGCCAAGGAAAGACCTTAGCCCAGTCACTTTAGTTGGTGCCTCCCATTCTTGGATAGCCCGCACCTTGCTCTCATCCATTTGTAAGGTTCCACCTCTAATCTTGTGACCAAGGAACATTACCTCCTCTTGTGCAAATGCACATTTCTCCTTCTTGACATAGAGCTGATTGTTCCTTAGTTCCTTAAAGATGATCTTCAAGTGCTGCACGTCCTCCTCCAATGTATTGCTATAGACAACGATGTCGTCCAAGTACACCACCACAAACTTGTCAAGGTAGGGATGGAAGATCTTGTTCATAAGGGTGCAAAATGTAGCCAGGGCATTCGTGAGTCCAAATGGCATCACCAAGAACTCATATGAGCCATATCGAGTCACGCACATTGTCTTGGGCTCATCACTTTCTGCGATGCGGACTTGGTAGTACCCCGATCGTAAGTCTAACTTGGTGAAGTACCTTGCCCCACCAAGTCTATCAAATAGATCTGCTATCAAAGGAATGGGATACTTATTCTTGATTGTTACCTTGTTCAATGCCCTATAGTCGATGCATAGTCAAAGCGATCCATCATGCTTCCGTTGAAAAAGAACCGGGGCACCGTAGGGAGCTTTAGAAGGGCGAATGAATCCCGCATCCAATAATTCCTTGAGTTGCTTCCTTAGCTCCTCCAACTCTAGTGGTGACATTCTATATGGTGCCATTGCTAGTGGATTGGCACCTAGCTCCAACTCAATGGCATGATCCACCTCCCTCCTAGGTGGAAGCCTCTTGGGCAACTCATTTGGCATCACATCCTTGAACTCTTCAAGGACCTTCTCGATTGGCTTGGGTAGCACCTTAGTTGGACCATCTTCTTTAGGCTCTAAGAGTGCTGCCAAGTATGTTGTCTCCCCCTTCTTAACTCCTTTCTAGAGCTGTATAGCCGAAAGAAGTTTTGGGCCATCCTTGGTCCCTTGTACAGTTGGGACCATGCATGGAGCTCCTTCCTCCATAATGCAAACCGTGCTGATAAATGGCATGGGTATGGCCTTAACCTTTTGTAAGAAATCCATGCCAAGCACCACTTGAAAATCATCCATGGGCACTATCGACAAGTCAACTGTGCCTTTCTATGTCCTGATGTTTAACTCGACCCCTCGAGAAACACCATGTATGGGATGGGCTTGGGAGTTGACGGCCTTAAGCCATCCTCCCTCCTTGATCCCTTTAAGTCCAAGTCTCTTCGCCTCTTCTGTTGAGATGAAGTTGTGCATAGCACCTGTGTCTATCATGGTATGAGTGGGCTTACCATTGATATGCACCTCCACGTACATTAGCCCTTTTTGTGAGGTTGTGGCCTTGATCTTTGTCTTAGCCTTGACGGCACTAAGTCGTTGTAGGGACCCCATATGAGCCTCATTGTCTTCTTTCTCCTCGAGTAGGGCATTGAGAGTCTTTCTCTTGGGGCAATCCCTAGCCCAATGGGGACCATCACATAAGAAACACTTATCCTTGGGTGTGAACTTGTCCCTTTTGTCTTGCTTGGGCCTACCCTCCTTGTTTGAAGATGGTTTACTACTACCTTCCTTGGGAGGGTATGTCTAAGGCCCCTTCTCTCCCCCACCTTTCCCATTAGTGCCCTTCTTGGGCTTAGAACTATCGTCTCTCTTAAACTCCACTAATAACTCTGCTGCTGTGATGGCTGAGGCAAGGTCCTGCATGCCTCGGCATTGTAGTTCTTATGCAGCCTAGCCTTGGAGGCCATCCATGAAGTTGTATAGGAGCTCCTCCTTGGTTATACTTGGGAATTCGAGCATTAGGGTAGAGAATTCCTTCACATAGTCCCGAATAGAACCTGTGTGTTTAAGCCTTTTTAGGCTCTTTCTAGCCAAGAAGGTGGCATTCTCGGGATAGAAGTGTTTCTTTAACTCAGTTTTGAAATCATCCCAAGTGTCTATGGTGCACATACTTCTCTCCATATTGGCATGCTTTCTACGCCACCATAGAGTTGCATCATCGGTGAGGTAGAGAGTAGCGGTCCGTACCTTTGATGCCTCATCATTAAGTGCCATTGCCTCGAAGTACCTCTCCATGTGCCATAAAAAGTTGTCGATTTCCCATGTATCTCTCTTCCCAAAGAATGGCTTGGGCTTTGGCACCTCCATCCTAGGCACTTCTCGTGAGGTAGTAGCTCCCCCGGCTACCGCCCTCTTACATAAAGCCTAATCCTCATGTACCTCAGCAACACAAGCTTCTATCTTGGCCAACGCCTCCCGCATTTGATCCTTGAAGGTGGAAATGCCCTCCCACACATGAGCATTAATGGATGCAAAATCCTCCTTTTGATCATATGCCATGGTGTTGAGAGTACTCAATAGGGACTCCTTGAGCTCTCCTTCGAGCTCCTCCCCACTTTGCTCTACAACATCAAGGTGTCCCTTCACCTCGCCCATTGCTAGCTCCACCCGAGCTAAGTGAGACTCCATAGCACAGCCAACATATACGGACTTGTCTTTGCTCCTCTTTTGCTTCCCAGTGTTGGGGTTTCCCTCCCTTCCACGGTTCTACTCACATGTTGCAACGTCGTGTGCCTCTAAAAGGGTAGACATAATGCTTATCCCACAAGCTTGGCTCCCTCAAAACCGAAGCTTTGATACCACAACTGTCATAGCCTTAGACCTTTCTAAGCAACCGCACTGGCACTTAGTACTCCCACTAGCACTAAGTCAGCCTAACCACACTCCTTAAGGGACTTGGGAAGAGAAGAAGTGAACACAAGAGTGAGTTTGGGAAGAATGAACTTGTATTACACTAAAGAACTCTTGAGTACAAGGCTTGAGACCTCACTTACTTGGTGCCTTGGCTAAATGAGGGCACCACTATTTATAGTGCCACCTCCTTAGTGGAGAACTTTAGAAACCTCCCTACATAATATTTTCGTATAAAATATCTAGAGTTCCACACTTTGGTAGAAATCTCTAGAAACTGGGCCTTACTAAGCCCAATGGCCTAAGTCCATGAGTTTAATGGGCTTGGCCTATGGGCCTTCAGTGGGCGGTCTATGACAGTAGGCTTGCTTTGAGCACTCTAATTTCTTCAAAGTAATGGCGCTGGAGGCACGACCAGGCCAATTAAGGCCAAGAGCGCATCGCCGACAGAAGGGATGAGATCATCGGTACACACCATGAGGCAAACCGATCGACCCATCCCAAAGTCCAACTATGAGCTTTTTAACTGCAACAACTTAAATATACGCTATTGGAGCTAGAATTACCGCGGCTGCTGGCACCAGACTTGCTTTCCAATGGATTCTCGTTAAGGGATTTAGATTGTACTCATTCCAACTACCAGACTCGAAGAGCCCGGTATTGTTATTTATTGTCACTACCTCCCCGTGTCAGGATCGGGTAATTTGCGCACCTGCTGCCTTCCTTGGATGTGGTAGCCGTTTCTAAGGCTCCCTCTCCAGAATCGAACCCTAATTCTCCGTCACCCGTCACCACCAAAGTAGGCCACTATCCTACCATCGAAAGTTGATAGGGAAGAAACTTGAATGATGCATCGTTGGCACAAAGGCCATGCGATCCGTCGAGTTATCATGAATCATCAGAGAAACGGGTAGAGCCCGCGTTGACCTTTTATCTAATAAATGCTTCCCTTCCAAAAGTTGGGGTTCGGTGCATGTATTAGCTCTGGAATTACTATGGTTATCCGAGTAGCAGATACCATCAAACAAACCATAACTGATTTAATGAGCCATTCGCAGTTTCACAGTCTGAATTAGTTCATACTTACACATACATGGCTTAATCTTTGAGACAAGCATATGACTACTGGCAGGATCAACCAGGAAACTTTCCTTCTCGACGCCAAAGCACTCCATGAACCACATCCCCAATTGTGCATTGGGTAATGCTGCTCCATACATTAATGGCAGTCTATCAATCTTGTGCAACGAGGCGCAACCAAAGGATTCAAGAGGACACACACACACATCCACCTTGCCCCACAAAATGTCCCGGATCCTAGAGCACAAATAGTGCACGTGCACCAGTGACACAAAGAAAGTGGACATATGCATCGTATGCCAAGCCACCTCACACCAACCACAAGGGCCGGCAAGAGGGATGAAATGAGAGTGAAGGGGCAGCATCTTTCCATCCAACTAGGTAAGCAACACAGGAACAATTTTCATGCTCTTAAAAAAGACACTTTTGCCGATCGCGACCCATTGAGGTATCTGTGCATAGTGGTTCAATACACAAGCAAAGAGCCCACAACCACAAGAAAAACAATAGCCACTCACGTGCAATGCGTCCACTACCGTCACAATCCACCACCAAACCTACTACAACGTAATAAGGATTTGGTAGAAGAAAAATCAATAGCCCCGCTATGCACGAAAATCTCAACAATCAATAGGGGTCGAGGGACTCAAGATCTATCTCCACCTACAAGCTTGCAGCCTATGTTCTCTAGAGACCCGCATTAATGTCGTATTATAACACTTGCGGCAAGAGCCATGCAAACACCTCCGCACCTAGGCACGACTTAGAAATGTGATTTTCCAAATAGCAAAGGCCACAAGACCGAGTATGAGAAAGCTCTCGCAAGCAACAAACCCACGATAATGTAAATTTTTTAAATGAACAAGTGGAGGGGGGAAGGGACATGTGATTTGTATCCACTTGCAAGCTTGCAACCTATGTTCATCAGAGACCCACGTTAATGCCGTATTATAACACTTCTGGAAGGTGGCATGCAAACATCTCCGCACCTAGGCACGACTTAGAGACGCATTTCTCCAAATACCATAAGGCCACAAAACCGAGCATGACAAAACTCTTGCAAGCAACAAACCCACAAGAATGCAATTTTCCTTTTAAAAACAAAAGTGTGGGGGGGGGGGGGGAAGGGGGAGGGACTAGTGATCTATCTCCACCTGCAAGCTTGCAAACCTATGATCTCCAGAGACCCACGTTAATGTCGCATTATAACACTTGCGGCAAGAGGCATGCAAACACCTCTGCACCCAGGCGCGACTTAGAAACGCATTTCTCCAAATACCATGAAGGCCACAAAACCAAGCATGAGAAAACTCTTGCAAGCAACAGACCCACGAGAATACAATTTTCTTTTTAAAAACAAAAGTTGGGGGGGGGGAGGGGGAGGGACTCGTGATCTGTCTCCACCTGCAAGCTTGCAACCTATGTTCTCCAGAGACCCACGTTAATGTCATATTATAACACTGGCTGTAAAAAATCCTTGGAAGCAACAAACCCACGATAGTGCAATTTAAAAAAAACAAAAAACAATGGGATGGGCGGAGGGACCAACCAAATATTTATTGTGCACATTGACTTGACCAATGATTCCGTCAAATGTAGACAACAACCCACCCCTTGCACCATGTCCTACAAATGACAACAAGCCAAAGAGCAAAGAGGGGTTGAAATGCGTGACTACGACCATGCTTGTAAAAAGTGGCACCAGCACAACTGCACATGGCAGGAAACAAAGCATGTCAAACTGCCATGGTGCCTAGAAGGGATTAATCAATGGGGCCAACGCGTCATTTCCACATTTTTCATATGCCATGACTCCTTTGGGCATGCTGTATAAAACTAGCAAAAGTGGCAATAGGCTGCGATGAGGGTGTAGGTGCAGTGTGCAGGCAGCCATGCAAACCACCAGCATGCATTGGCCGGCCAAGGTGCAAAAAAGGGGCTAATCATCCGGACTATCATGCCATGTTGTTGTCCTTCACATGCCATACAACTCTTGGGCATGTTGTGTGGCTATCGGCGTATGTGGCAGCAGCACTCCATGGTAGGCCACAACGCACATCAAAGGAAATCATCGGAACCAACGTGCCTTGATGGTGATTTTCACATGCCAAGCCTATCTTGGGCATCCCATGCGGCTATAGGGACATCTGGCAGTAGCTGTGGGGCATGGCAGCACAAGGCAGAAACCCTTGCGTACCTAACAACCTAGGGTGGCAGGCAATGGTGTGCGGCAGAGGGGCTGAACATCAGGACGCATTGGCCATTTACTTGTTTAAAAATGCCATGCCTCTCTGGAAATTACTGTGCAGCTACGGACACATGTATCAGCAATTGTGGGGGTATGGCAATAGTAGATAGGTAGCCATGGGCACCCAGCAGCACACGGTTGCAGGCAGTGGTGTGCAGCAGATGGGCTGACCATCTGGATAGATGAGCCATGTACATGTTTTCACATACATGCCAAGCCTTTGTCGGGCTTTCTTTGCAGCCACGAGTGTAGGGGCAGCAGCTGTCGAGGCATAGAGGTATATGTTAGGCAACCACGACGACCAAGCAACACGCAGTGGCAGGCGCAACGCACAGCAAGGGCCAAATCTTCGAAATCGATATACCGTGAAGGTGTTTTGCACAGACGATGCCACTCTTGGGCATGCTGTACGGTCACAAACACATGTGGCGGAAGATGTGGAGGCACTGCAGTGCAAGGCAGGCAGCCATGCGCGCCCAGCAGCACACAATATGGCAAGCAACTGTGTGTGACAGAGGGGATGACTGTTGGGATGGACGCGCCATGTACATATTTTCACAAGCCAGACCTTCCTTGGAAATGTTGTGCATTGACTGGAACATGTGGTAGAAGAAGTGGTAGGCATCCATGTGTGCCCAGCAGCCCATGATGGCAGGCAACGCTGTGTGGCAGAAGGGGGTGGCGTTGTGCGACAGAAGGGCTGACCATTCGTAAGCACGTGCACATTCGTTGGGCATGCTGTGCCATGACTGGCACACGTTACAGTAGTTGTGGGATCATGGCATGCAAGGCAGGCAGCCATGCGCACCTAGCCGCATGCAGTGGCATGCCTCGGTGCACACCAAGGGCCAAATCATCAAAACCCACATGCCATTTCACTTTTTTTCCCATGCCATGGGTCTTTTGGGTTTGCCTACCATGTCTGCTCATTGTCTACTACCCCTCTGTATGGCCTTTCAAAAACCACTTGGGGAGTGGCACCCCCTCCCTCAAGGTAGCTCTTATGCTCTTTGCCCCTTTCCAGAAGGAGACATGACCCCCCCCAAAAATATACTGGTCTATTTTTTGAGCTTCAAATATCCAAATCAAATGAAACTTGGTATGAAATTAAGGAAAAATCCAAATATTATTTTCATAAAAAAATCATAGTTTTCTGATAAATATTTATTTTTTTATTAAGTTTTTTAACTTTAAAAAACATATTAAATTCAAAAAACTATGAAAAATCCATTTTAATGTATTTTTTTGAAAACTAAATTTCGGATGCCTTCCAAAGTTTGATAGAATGTTCTAAAAAATTATTAGACCATTCCAACATATTTTAATTTTTTATGATTGAAACATTACGAAAAATACCAAAAAAAATGGAAATACGAGGTTTAAGTGAAAATGATTGTACTTTGGGTGCCAAATAGCCAATTGCAAAGCTTTTCTAACCCAAAGGGATGTTTTGCACAACATGATTTAAAGACCTAAACTATGTTGTGCGGGCATGGCCTTGGCGTGTGCAGCAGTCGGTGCCTCGTGTGCCGCCAAAGGCCGCAAAGGAGCCTCTGTTGCATGGCCCATGGGGACCACAGTAGCACCCATGTGTGTGCAGCTATGTGCACGGAGAACTGCAGACGTGGGCATGAAAGTGCAGCAATGCGTGCAACCTTGTGCGTGCCATGTGCTGAAATGCTTGTGGCATGTGTGGCCATGCCAGCCATCATATAGACACATGGGAGGCCATGCCAGCGACATTGCGCATGGTAGTGCAGCCACGGGTGATGCATAAGTGACCACGCAATGCAACCTTACGCCCAGTGGTGCAGCCGTGCTTGCAACCTCGTGCGTGGCACTTCCGACAAATCCTGAAACCAAGCACTTGGCGAGGCAGCGATGGACGTGGCACATGCCATGCATGCGACCTGGGGGGCGGTGAGGAGCAATGCACGCAACCTTGCGAGTGGTAGGGAAGCCAGGGACGCAGTATGTGCGGCCATGCTAGCAACCTTGCGCCCATTAGTGCAACTAAACGCGCGGCATGTGCGGCATGGAACGTAACCTTGGGCGCGGCTGTGCAACCAACTGCGTGTCATGTGCGCCATGCCTGTAAAATTTCACGCGGCATGTGCGGCCATGCACAAAACCATGTACGAGGCTTTTGCAGCATTGGTCGTAGCTATGTGCATGGAAGTGCGGCACGGGCAGCAGCCCAGCGTGCGCTGCTTGCACCATTGCCCATAGCCATGTGTGGCCGTGCCTACCACCTTGCATGTGGTTGTGCACCCTTTCTTGTAGCAATGCACGTTGTTACCTGCCACCTTACGCGTTGTGTGCATCCTTGCCCCCAGCCATGTGGGTGCGGTAGCCTGCACCCCTGCTTGCGATAGTGGAGCCTTACCCGCAACCATGCCCGAAGTTGCATGCAACCATGTGTGCGGTATTGCTGCCACACCCGCATCCATGTGCGCGGTAGCCTGCCTCGATGCTAGCAGCCTTATGCATGCTAGTGCAACCTTGCCCGCAGCGATGCCTACACCTTGTGCATCCATGCTAGCTGCCATCCGCGCGGTAGTGCAGCCATGCCTGCCACCACGCACGCACATTATGAGGCTCTGCGTGTGGTACTACTGCCTTGTGCACTGCCTGCATATGAACTTAGGCACCCTCAAGGGGGCACGCGTAGGCATTGTCATGGGCACGTATATGTGCACACTTGCGGCATTCAATAGCACAGTTAGGCGACACTTGGGCTACACTTGGGTGCACACGTAGTCACTCTCATTCAACACTTATGGGCACGTATAGGCACATTTAAGGTGACACTTGGGGCATTCAAGAGCATGCACAGGCACAGTGCACACTTAGGCAACAATTGTGGGCATGCATGGGCACAATTAGGCAACACTTGGGCCATTCATTGTGTACATGTAGTCAACACTTGGGGTGTTATGCGGCCATTCATTGTGTACACATGGGCACACATAGTCAACACTTGGGAGCACGAGAAGGCACCCACTTGGGCCATTCAAGAGCACATTGTCACTACTTTAGACCTTTCTAAGCAACCACGCCGGCAACTAGCACTTCCACTAGCGCTAAGTCAGCCTGACCACCCTCCTTAAGGGACTAGGGAAGAGAAGAAGTGAACACAAGAGTGAGTTTGAGAAGAATGAACTTGTATAGCACTAGAGAACTCTTGAGTACAAGGCTTGAGAACTCACTTGCTTGGTTGAACACTCTTGGTTGGTCCTTGGTGAGTGCCTTTGCCAAATAAGGCAACACCTACCCTGGCAAGGAGTAACGCCTACTGAGGTTCTTGTTGTAGTCACATAACTTGAGCCTCCTACAACATCGTCTGGTTGTCTCCGTTCTCTTGTTTGCATCTTCCTCTTTCTTGGCATGGATGGCTTGCTCCCAAATTCTCCTTGTCTTGCCCTCCCGTCCAAGGGCAAGTAAGCACCTAGCCCTTGGATGGTGTTGGAGAACTTCTTTAGTCCTAAGGTTCATCTCAACCCCTTGAGCAACATTACGTATGGGGCATTCTTTGGATTTGATAGCCTTAGGACGCCCTTGGCCCGAGTTCCTTTGCCTCCTCCGTCAAGGCAAGGTTGTGTGTGGCTCCTGTATCTACCTTCGCCTGTGCGGGCTTCCCATTGATGCATACTTTTGCACACATCAACCCCTTTTGAGAGTTAAGGGCCTTGACCCCTATCTCGGCCCTGGTGGCACCACGCTGCATTGGGGACCCCATGCAAGGTGGCTCTTCCTCTTGGCCCTCTTCCTCCAATAGGGCACTAAGAGCTTTCCTCCGGGGGTAATCCCTAAACCAATGTAGTTCATCACATAGGAATCACTTGTCTCTAGTCTTGAGCCGATTCACCTTATCACACTTGTGCCTTAGTGCCTCTCCTTTAGACATGTCATGAGAGGTAGTGGCTTCCCTCGCCGCAGTGCTCCTACTCTTTCCATACTTCTTCTCCAATACGAGCTTCCACCTTATCCAACTCCTTTGCATACTTGAGTTGTGGGTGGCAACCATCTCCTCTTGGTTACTTACTATGGTGTTGAGAGCACCTTGTAAGGACCCCTTGAGCTCCCCCATCTGGCCATCGAGCTCCTCCCGACTTTTCCACATTGCCTTTGAGCTCCTCCCCACTTTGCTCCACGACATTCAGGCACCACTTTGCCTCGGCCAATATTTTCTCCCCTCGAGCTAAGCGAGGCCCCATAGCAAAGCGAAAGTTGACGGACTTGCCTTTGCTCCTTTGTTGATTACTTGTGTAGGTGTTGGTCTCTATTCCACAATTTTAGCTCACTTGTCTCATATCCCACAAGCTTGGCTCCATCGTAACCGAAGCTCTGACCCCACAACTGTCACCGCCTAAGACCTTTCTAAGAGACCGCGCCGGCTGTTAGCACTCCCACTAGCACTAAGTTAGCCTAACCACGCTTCTTAAGGGACTTGGGAAGAGAAGAAGTGAACACAAGAGTGAGTTCGAGAAGAATGAACTTGTATTGCACTAGAGAGCTCTTGAGTACAAGGCTTGAGAACTCATTTGATCGGTTGAACACTCTTGGTTGGTCCTTAGTGAGTGTCTTTGCCAAATTAGGCAACACCTATTTGTAAGCACCCCAAGTTATAATGGATGGCTAAGATATTTACAAACGTCCTCCATCCAATGGTCGGGGAGGAAACTAGAAGCCTCCCACCTCCTTAGTGGAGAACTCTAGAAATCTCTCCCAAAATACCTCCTATAAATATCTTCTAGAAATATCTACAATAAAATTATCTAGAGTTGCTACACCTTTGTAGAAAACTCTAGAACTTGGACCTTACTTAGCCCAATGGCCTAAGTCCATAGGCCTTTGTTGGGCAGGTCGTGACAACG
>NW_024868073.1:82500-97500 GCF_013358625.1 Macadamia integrifolia
GAAGACCAACAATTGCACTGATCTATCCCCATCACGAAGAAATTTTCAAAGATTACCCCGGCTCGTTGGCCAAGGCTAAAGACTCGTTGAATACATCAGTGTAGCGCGCATGCGGACCAGAACATCTAAGGGCATCACAGACCTATTATTACCTCAAACTTCCATGGCCTAAACGGACATAGTCCCTCTAAGAAGCTGGCCGTGGAGGGTCAACTCCACATAGCTAGTTAGTAGGCTGAGGTCTCATTTGTTAATGGAATTAACCAGACAAATCGCTCCACCAACTAAGAACGGCCATGCACCACCACCCATAGAATTAAGAAAGAGCTCTCAGTCTGTCAATCCTTACTATGTCTGGACCTGGTAAGTTTCCCCGTGTTGAGTCAAATTAAGCCGCAGGCTCCACTTTTGGTGGTGCCCTTCCGTCAATTCCGTTAAGTTTCAGCCTTGCGACCATACTCCCCCCGGAACCCAAAAACTTTGATTTCTCATAAGTTGCCGGCGGAGTCCTAAAAGCAACATCTGTCGATCCTTGGTCGGCATCGTTTATGGTTGAGACTAGGATGGTATCTGATCATCTTCGAGCCCCCAACTTTCCTTCTTAATTAATGAAAACATCCTTGGAAAATGCTTTCGCAGTGGTTCATCATTCATAAATCCAAGAATTTCAGCTCTGAGTATGAAATATGAATGCCCCCAACTGTCCCTGTTAATCATTACTCCGATCGCGAAGGCCAACGGAATAAGACCGAAATCCTATGATGTTATACCATGCTAATGTATCCAGAGCATAGGCATGCTTTGAGCACTCTAATTTCTTCAAAGTAATGGCACCGGAGGCACGACCCGGCCAATTAAGGCCAGGAGCGCATCGTCGACAGAAGGGACGAGACGATCGGTACACACCGTGAGGCAGACCGATCGACCCATCCCAAAGTCCAACTATGAGCTTTTTAACTACAACAACTTAAATATACGCTATTGGAGCTAGAATTACAGTGGCTACCGGCACCAGACTTGCCCTCCAATGGATCCTCATTAAGGGATTTAGATTTTACTCATTCCAATTACCAGACTCGAAGAGCCCGGTATTGTTATTTATTGTCACTACCTCCCCGTGTTAGGATTGGGTAATTTATGCACCTACTACCTTCCTTGGATGTGATAGCCGTTTCTCAGGCTCCCTCTCCAGAATCGAACCCTAATTCTCCGTCACCCGTCACCACCATAGTAGGCCACTATCCTACCATCGAAAGTTGATAGGGCAGAAATTTGAATGATGCGTCCTCGGCACAAAGGCCATGCGATCTGTCAAGTTATCATAAATCATCAGAGCAATGGGCAGAGCCCGCGTCGACCTTTTATTTAATAAATGCATCCCTTCCAAAAGTCGGGGTTCGGTGCACATATTAGCTCTAGAATTACTACGGTTATCCGAGTAGTAGATACCATCAGACAAACTATAACTGATTTAATGAGCTATTCGCAATTTCACAGTCTGAATTAGTTCATACTTACATATGCATGGCTTAATCTTTGAGACAAGCATATGACTATTTGCAGGATCAACCAGGTAACTTTCCTTCTTGACGCCAAAGCACAGCATGTACCACATCCCCAATTCTGCATTGGGTGATGCTGCTCCATACATTAATGGCAGTCTATCGTTCTTGTGCAACGAGGTGCAACCAAAGGATTAAAGAGGACACACACACACATCCACCTTGCCCCAAAAAATGTCCCGCATCCTAGAGCACAAACAGTGCACGTGCACCACTGACACAAAGAAAGTGGACATATGCATCGTATGCCAAGCCACCTCACACCAACCACATGGGCAGGCAAGAGGGATGAAATGAGAGTGAAGGGGCAGCATCTTTCCATCCAACTAGGTAAGCAGCACAGGAACAATTTTCATGGTCTTGACAAAAACACTTTTGGCCCATCGCGACCGATAGAGGTATCTGTGCATAGTGGTTCAATACACAAGCAAAGAGCCCACAACCAAAAGAAAAACAATAGCCACTCACGTGCATTGCATCCACAACCGACACAATCCAACACCAAACCTACTACAACATAATAAGGATTTGGTAGAAGAAAAATCAATAGCCCCACTAAGTACGAAAATCTCAACAATCAACAGGGGTCGAGGGACTCGAGATCTGTCTCCACCTACAAGCTTGCAACCTACGTTCTCCAGAGACCCGCATTAATGTCGTATTATAACACTTGCGGTAGGAGCCATGCAAACACCTCCGCACCTAGGCACGACTTAGAAATGCGATTCGCCAAATAGCAAAGGCCACAAGACAGAGTATGAGAAAGCTCTCGTAAGCAACAAACCCATGACAATGCAAATTTTTTAAATGAACAAGGGGAGGGGGGAAGGGACATGTGATTTGTCTCCACTTGCAAGCTTGCAACCTATGTTCATCAGAGACCCACGTTAATGCCGTATTATAACACTTCCGATGGGTGGCATGCAAACACCTCCGCACCTAGGCACGACTTAGAAACACTTTTCTCCAAATACCATAAGGCCATAAAACCGAGCATGAGAAAACTCTTGCAAGCAACAAACCCAGAAGAATGCAATTTTCTTTTTAAAAATAGAAGTGTGGGGGGGGGGAAGGGGGAGGGACTCGTGATCTATCTGCACCTACAAGCTTGCAAACCTATGTTCTCCAGGGACCCACGTTAATGTCGCATTATAACACTTACGGCAGGAGGCATGCAAACACCTCCGCACCTAGGCGCGACTTAGAAACACATTTCTCCAAAAACCATAAAGGCCACAAAACCAAGCATGAGAAAACTCATGCAAGCAACAAACCCACATGAATGTAATTTTCTTTTTAAAAACAAAAGTGGGGGGGGGGAGGGGGAGGGACTCGTGATCTGTCTCCACCTGCAAGCTTGCAAATCTATATTCTCCAGAGACCCACGTTAATGTCGCATTATAGCACTTGCGGAATGAGGCATGCAAACACCTTCGCACCTAGGCACAACTTAGAAATGCATTCCTCCAAATACCAAAGGCCACAAAACCGAGCATGACAAAACTCTTGCAAGCAACATACCCACGAGAATGGAAATTTTTTTAAAAAGCAAGGAGGGCGGAGGGACTCATGATCTACCACCACCTGCAAGCTTGAAACCTATGTTCTCCAAAGACCCACATTAATGTCGTATTATAACACTGGCCACAAAAAAGGCATGCAAGCACCTCCACACCTAGGCACGACTTAGTAATGCACTTCTCCAAATAGCATAGGCCACAAAACCGACTATGAAAAAACCCTTGCAAGCAACAATCCCACAATAGTGCAATTTAAAAAAATAAAAAACAATGGGATGGGGGGGGACCAACCAAATATTTATTGTGCACATTGACTTGACCAATGATTCCGTCAAATGTAGATAACAGCCCACCCCTTGCACCATGACCTACATATGTGGACAAGCAAAAGAGCAAAGAGGGGTGGAATTGCGTGACTACGACCACGCTAGCAAAAAGTGGCACTAGCACAATTGCACATGGCAGTAAGCAAAGCATGTCAAACTGCCATGGTGCCTTGATGGGATTAATCAATGGGGCCAACGCGTCATTTCCACGTTTTTCACAAGCCATGACTCCCTTGGGCATGTTGTACAAAAATTAGGAAAAGTGGCAATAGGCTGCGTTGAGGGTGTAGGTGCAGTGTGCATGCAGCCATGCAAACCCACTAGCACGCATTGGCCGGCCAAGGGGCAAAACAAGGGGCTAATCATCCAGACCATCATGCCATGTTGCTGTCCTTCACATTCCATGAAACTCTTGGGCATGCTGTGTAGCTACCGGTATATGTGGTAGCAGCTATGCAGGGAGCTATGTACACCCAGCAGCACTCCATAGCAGGCCACAGCGCACATCAAAGGCAATCATCGGAACCAACATGCCTTGATGGTGATTTTCACATGCCAAGCCTATCTTGGGCATGCCATGCGGGTACGGGCGCATTTGGCAGTGGCTGTGGGGGCACGGCAGCACAAGGCAGGAACCCTTATGCACCCAACAGCCCAGGGTGACAGGCAACGATGTACGACAGAGGGGCTGAACATAGGGACGCATTGGCCATTTACTTGTTTTCAAATGCCATGCCTCTCTGGAAACTATTGTGCAGCTACGGACACATGTGTCAACAACTGTGGGGGCATGGCTGCAGTAGGTAGGGAGCAATGGGCACCCAGCAGCACACTATTATAGGTCGTGGTGTGCGGCAGATGGGCTGGCCATCTGGACAAACGAGCTATCTACTTGTTTTCACATACATGCCAAGCCTTTGTCGGGCCTTCTTTGCAGCTACGAGCGCAGGAGGCAACAACTATCAAGACATAGCGGTATATATTAGGCAACCACAAGGGCCAAGCAGCACGCTGTGGCTGGCGCAATGCACACTAAGGGCTAAATCTTCAAAACCGGTATACCGTGAAGGTGTTTTGCACAGGCGATGCCACTCTTGGGCATGCTGTACAGCAACAGACGCATGTGGCGAAAGATGTGGAGGCACTACAGTGCAAGGCAGGTAGCCATGTGCACCTAGCAGCACACAATGGTAAGCAACTGTGTGCGGCAGAGGGGATGACTGTCGGGACGGACGCGCTATGTACATGTTTTCACAAGCCACACCTTCCTTGGAAATGTTGTGCATCAATGAGCACATGTGGTAGCAGAAGTGGGGGCGTGGCAGTGCATGGTAGGCATCCATGTGCGTCCAGCAGCCAACGGTGGCAGGCAACACTGTGCGGCAAAAGGGGCGGCATTGTATGATAGAAGGGCTGACTATTCGCAAGCACGTGCACATGTTACAGCAGCTATGGGCTCATGACATATAAGGCAGGCAACCATGCACATCCAGTCGAACGCAGTGGCAGGCCTTGGCGCACACCAAGGGCCAACTCATCGAAACCCACATGCCATTTCACTTTTTTTCCCATGCCATGGGTCTTTTGGGTTTGCCTACCATGCCCACTCATTGTCTGCTGCCCCTCTATGTGGCCCCTTGAAAACCACCCGGGGAGTGGCACCACCCTCCCTCAAGGTAGCTCTTATGCTCTTTGCCCCTTTCCAGAAGGAGACATGACCCCCCTCAAAAATATACCGGTCTATTTTTTGAGATTCAAATATCCAAATCAAATGAAACTTGGTATGAAATTAAGGAAAAATCCAAAGACTATTGTCATATAAAAATCATAGTTTTCTGATAAATATTTATTTTTTTATTAAATTTTTAATATTAAAAAACATATTAAATTCAAAAAACTATGAAAAATCGATTTTAATGTACTTTTCGAAAAACTAAATTTCAAAAATCTTCCAAATGTTGATAGAATGTTCTGAAAAAATATTAGAGCATTCCAACATATTTTGATATTTTTTAATATTTTATGATTGAAACATTATGAAAAATACCCAAAAAAATGGAAATGCGGGGTTTAAGTGAAAATGATTGTACTTTGGGTGCCAAATAGCCAATTGTAAGGCTTTTCTAACCCAAAGGGATGTGTTGCACAACATGATTTAACGACCCAAACTATGTTGTGCGGACATGGCCTTGGCGTGTGCAGCAGTCGGTGTCTTGTGTGTAGTCAAAGGCCGCAAAGGAGCCTCTATTTCATGGGCCATGGGGACCATGGCAGCACCCATATGTGAGCCATCTGCATTCGGCTATGTGCATGGCAGACTGCAGACGTGGGCACAAAAGTGCAGCAATGCGTGCAACCTTACGCGCGCCATGTGCTGAAATGCCCTTGGCATGTGCGGCCATACCAGCCATCATGATCGGCACATGGGAGGCCATGCCAGCGAACTTACGAGCAGTACTGCAGCCATGGGCAATGCATGTGCGACCACGCAATGCAACCTTGCGCGTGGCGGTGCAGCCATGCTTGCAACCTCGTGCGTGGTACTTTCGACAAATCCCAAAACCAAGTGTGTGGTGAGGCAGTGATGGGCGTGGCACATGCAGCCATGCATGTGACCTGGGGGGCTGTGTGGAGCAACGCACGCAACCTTGTGAGTGGTAGGGCAGCCAGAGGTGAGGTAAGTGCGGCCATGCCAGCAACCTTGCGCCCGTTAGTGCAGCCAAATGCATGGCGTGGAACGTAACCTTGGGCGCGGCTGTGCAGCCATTTGCGTGTCATGTGCGCCATGCCTGCAAAATTTTATACGGCATGTGCAGCCACGGTTGCAGCCATGTGCGTGGAAGTGCGGCACGGGCAGCAGCCCAACGCACGTTGCCTGCACCATTGCCCATAGCCATGTGCGGCCATGCCAACCACCTTGCGTGCGGTTGTGCACCCTTTCCCGCAGTAATGTGCGTTGTTGCCTGCCACCTTACGTGTGGTGTGCACCCTTACCCCCAATCATGTGGGTGCGGTAGCCTGCACACCTGCTTGCGATAGTGGAGCCTTACCTGTAATCGTGCCTGAGGTTGCGTGCAACAATGTGTGCGGTATTGCAGCCATGCTAGCATCCATGTGTGCGGCAGGCTGCCTCGATGCCAACAGCCTTGTGCGTGCTAGTGCAACCTTGCCCGCAGCGATGCCTGCACCTTGTGCATCCATACCAGCTGCCTTCCGCTCAATAGTGCTGCCATGCCTGCCACATTGCACGCACATTGTGCAGCCCTGTGTGCGGTACTGTCACCTTGTGCACTGCCTTCATATGCACTTAGGCACCCTTAGGGGGGCACGCGTAGGCATTGTCATGGCACGTATATGTGCACACTTACAGCATTCCAGAGCACAATTAGGCGACACTTGGGCTACACTTTGGTGCACGCGTAGACACACTTATTCAACACTTGCAGGCACGTATAGGCACATTTAAGGCGACACTTGGGGCATTCAAGAGCATGCACAGGCACACTTGGGTGCACACTTAGGCAACAGTTGTGGGCATGCATGGCCACAATTAGGCAACACTTGGGCCATTCATTGTGCACATATAGTCAACACTTGGGGTGTTGTGCGGCCATTCACTATGTACACGTGGGCACACGTAGTCTACACTTGGGGGCACGCGTAGGCACACACTTGGGCCATTCAAGAGCACGTTGTCACTGCTTTAGACCTTTCTAAGCAACCATGCCGGCACTTAACACTTCCACTAGCGCTAAGTTGGCCTAACCTCCCTCCTTAAGGGGCTAGGGAAGAGAAGAAGTGAACACAAGAATGAGTTTGAGAAGAATGAACTTGTATAGCACTTGAGAACTCTTGAGTACAAGGCTTGAGAACTCACTTGCTTGGTTGAACACTCTTGGTTGGTCCTTGGTGAGTGTCTTTGCCAAATGAGGCAACACCTACCCCAAGTTACAATGGATGGCTAAGATATTTACAAATGTCCTCCATCCAATGGTTGGGGAGGAAACTAGAAGCTTCCCACCTCCTTAGCGCAGCTCTAGAAATCTCTCCCCGAATATCTCCTGTGAATATCTTTTACAAATATCTATAATAAAATATCTGTTGTTACTACACCTTTGTAGAAAACTCTAGAACTTGGACCTTACTTAGCCCAATGGTCTAAGTCCATGGGCTTGGTAAGCTAGGCCCGTGGGCCTATGTTGGGCAGGTCGTGACACTCTCCCCCACCTAAATCTGCGACGCCCTCATTGTAACCTCCTTGTAGTACTTTTATTCACGAGTCGTCTCAGCATGCCAGTTGTCTCCCATCTTGTCTCGTTCTTTGGTCGCCCCTTCCACTTGACTAAATACTCCACTCAAGGGGATAGTTTGTGTCTCTGGATGATTGGATCAACATCCAAATTAGCCTCCCTCTCGCAATGAGTAACGCCTATTGGGGTTCTTATTGTATTCACATAACTAGAGTCTCCTACAACGTCGTCTGGTTGTCTCTGTTCTCTCGTTTGCATCTTCCTCTTTCTTGGCATGGATGGCTTGCTCCCAAATTCTCCTTGTCTTGCCCTCCCGTCCAAGGGCAAGTAAGCACCTAGCCCGTGGATGGTGTTGGAGAACTCCTTTAGTCCCAAGGTTCATCTCGACCCCTCGAGCAACATTACGTATGGGGCATTCTTTGGAGTTGATAGCCTTACGACACCCTTGGCCCGAGTTCCTTTGCCTCCTCCATCAAGGCAAGGTTGTGTGTGGCTTCTGTATCTACCTTCACCTGTGTGGGCTTCCCATTGATGCACACTTTTGCACACATCAACCCATTTTGAGAGTTAAGGGCCTTGACCCCTATCTCGGCCCTGGTGGCACCACGCTGCATTGGGGACCCCATGCAAGGTGGCTCTTGCTCTTGGCCCTCTTCCTTCAATAGGGCACTAAGAGCTTTCCTCCTGAGGCAATCCCTAAACCAATGTAGTTCATCACATAGGAATCACTTGTCCCTAGGCTTGAACCGTTTCCTCTTATCACGCTTGTGCCTTAGTGCCTCTCCTTTAGACATGTCATGAGAGGTAGTGGCTTCCCTCGCTGTTGTCCTCCTACTCTTCCCATACTTCTTCTCCAATATGAGCTTCCACCTTATCGAACTCCTTTGCATACTTGAGCCTTGAAGGTGGCAACCATCTCCTCTTGGTTACTTACTATGGTGTTGAGAGCACCTAGTAGGGACCCCTTGAGCTCCCCCATCTGGCCATCAAGCTCCTCCCCACTTTTCCACATGGCCTTTGAGCTCCTCCCCACTTTGCTCCACGACATTCAGGCACCACTTTACCTCGGCCAATACTCGCTCCCCTCGAACTAAGCGAGGCCCCATAGCAAAGCGAAAGTTGACGGACTTGCCTTTGCTCCTTTGTTGATTACTTGTGTAGGTGTTGGTCTCTATTCCACAATTTTAGCTCGCTTGTCTCATATACCACAAGCTTGGCTCCATCGTAACCGAAGCTCTGACCCCACAACTGTCACCGCCTAAGACCTTTCTAAGAGACCGCACCGGCTGTTAGCACTCCCACTAGCACTAAGTCAGCCTAACCACGCTTCTTAAGGGACTTGGGAAGAGAAGAAGTGAACACAAGAGTGATTTCGAGAAGAATGAACTTGTATTGCACTAGAGAGCTCTTGAGTACAAGGCTTGAGAACTCATTTGATTGGTTGAACACTCTTGGTTGGTCCTTGGTGAGTGTCTTTGCCAAATGAGGTAACACCTATTTGTAGGCACCCCAAGTTACAATGGATGGCTAAGATATTTACAAACGTCCTCCATCCAACTGCTGGGGAGGAAACTAGAAGCTTCCCACCTCCTTAGTGGAGAACTCTATAAATCTCTCCCAAAATACCTCCTATAAATATCTTCTAGAAATATCTACAATAAAATTATCTAGAGTTGCTACACCTTTGTAGAAAACCCTAGAACTTAGACCTTACTTAGCCCAATGGCCTAAGTCCTTTGGCCTTTGTTAGGCAGGTCGTGACAGCATGTACACTTAGTGGCACTCAATGTGCACGCATAGGCACACTTCACTTGGGCAACACGCATAACCATACACAGGCAACCGTTGGGGCAGTTAACACTTAGGGGCATACCTGGGGCCACGTGTGGACAATCCTAGCCTTAGGAGGGTGTGGGGGGAAATAAAAGGGGAAAAAGACAGGGTGACGAATTGATGCGACACGGGGCCGAATCTCAGTGGATCGTAGCAGCAAGGCCAATCTGCCACTTACAATATCCCATCGCATATTTAAGTCGTCTGCAACGGATTCTACCCATCGCCCGACAGGAATTACGCTTCAAGGTAGCCCACACAACACGTCCACAGTGGGGGCTTGGCCAACGACACATGCCTCTGGGGGCCGGTAGGCCCCTACTATGGGTCGGCAAATGGGCGACAGGCACAGGCGTCGCTTCATTGGCTAGGATTCTGACTTAGAGGTGTTTAGTCATAATCCAGCACACGGTAGCTTCTCGCCACTGGCTTTACAACCAAGCGCGATGACCAATTGTGTGAATCAACAGTTCCTCTCGTACTAGGTTGAATTACTATCATGACACTGTCATTAGTAGGGTATAACTAACTTGTCTCACGATGGTCTAAACCCAGCTCATGTTCCCTATTGGTGGGTGAACAATCCAACCACAAGAAAAACAATAGCCACTCAAGTGCATTGCATCCACTACCGACACAATCCACCACCAAACCTACTACAACGTAATAAGGATTTGGTAGAAGAAAAATCAATAGCCCCATTAAGCATGAAAATCTCGACAATCAACAGGGGTCGAGGGACTCGAGATCTTTCTCCACCTACAGGCATGCAACCTACGTTCTCCAGAGACCTGTATTAATGTCATATTATAACACTTGTGGCAGGAACCATGCAAACACCTCCGCACCTAGGCATGACTTAGAAACATGATTAGCCAAATAGCAAAGGCCACAAGACCGAGTATAAGAAAGCTCTCACAAACAACAAACCCACGATAATGCAAATTTTTTAAATGAACAAGGGGAGGGGGGAAGGGACATGTGATTTGTCTCCACTTGCAAGCTTGCAACCTATGTTCATCAGAGACCCACGTTAATGTCGTATTATAACACTTGCGTCAGGTGGCATTCAAACACCTCCGCACCTAGGCATGACTTAGAAACGCATTTCTCCAAATACCATAAGGCCACAAAATCGAGCATGAGAAATCTCTTGCAAGCAACAAACCCACAAGAATGCAATTTTCATTTAAAAAACAAAAGTGTGGGGGGGGGGGAAGGGAGAGGGACTCGTGATCTGTCTCCACCTACAAGCTTGCAAACCTATGTTCTCCAGAGACCCACGTTAATGTCGCATTATAACACTTGCGGCAAGAGGCTTGCAAACACCTCCGCACCCAGGCACGACTTAGAAACGCATTTCTCCAAATACCATAAATGCCACAAAACCGAGCATGAGAAAACCCTTGCAAGTAACAAACCCACAAGAATGCAATTTTCTTTTTAAAAACAAAAGTGTGGGGGGAGGGGAAGGGAGAGGGACTCGTGATCTATCTCCACCTACAAGCTTGGAAACCTATGTTCTCCAGAGACCCACGTTAATGTCGCATTATAACACTTACGGCAGGAGACATGCAAACACCTCCACACCCAGGCGCGACTTAGAAATGCATTTCTCCAAATACCATAAAGGCCACAAAACCGAGCATAAGAAAACTCTTACAAGCAACAAACCCACGAGAATGCAATTTCCTTTTTAAAAACAAAAGTGGGGGGGGGGGAGGGGGAGGGACTCGTGACTTATCTCCCCCTACAAGCTTGCAAACCTATGTTCTCCAGAGACCCACGTTAATGTCACATTATAACACTTGCGACATGAGGCATGCAAACACCTCCGCACCTAGGCACGACTTAGAAATGCATTCCTCCAAATACCAAAGGCCCCAAAATCGAGCATGACAAAACTATTGCAAGCAACATACCCATGAGAATGGAAATTTTTTTAAAAATCAAGGAGGGGGGAGGGACTCATGATCCACCACCACCTGCAAGCTTGCAACCTATGTTCTCCAGAGACCCACGTTAATGTCGTATTATAACACGGGCCCCAAAAAGGCATGCAATCACCTCCACACCTAGGCACAACTTAGAAGCGCACTTCTCCAAATAGCATAGGTCACTAAACCGACCATGAAAAAACCCCTACAAGCAGCAAACCCACAATAGTGCAATTTAAGAAAACAAAAAAAATGGGATGGGGGGGAGGGACCAACCAAATATTTATTGTGCACATTGAATTGACCCATAATTCTGTCAAATGTAGACAACACCCCACCCCTTGCACCATGACCTACATATGACAACAAGCCAAAGAGAAAAGAGGGTGGAAATGCGTGACTACGACCACGCTCGCAAAAAGTGGCACTAGCACAACTGCACATGGCAGGAAGCAAAGCACGTCAAACTGCCACGATGCCTAGATGGGATTAATCAATGGGGCCAATGCATCATTTCCACCTTTTTCACATGCCATGACTCCCTTGGGCATGCTGTACAAAACTGGCAAAAGTGCCAGTAGGCTACGATGAGGGTGTAGGTGTAGTGTGCGGGCAGCCATGCAAACCCACCAGCACGCATTGGCCGGCCAAGGTGCAAAACAACGGGCTAATCATCCGGATCATCATGCCATGTTGCTGTCCTTCACATGCCATGCAATTCTTGGGCATGCTGTGTGGCTACCGGCATATGTGGCAGTAGCTATGCAGGGAGCCATGCACGCCCAACAACACTCCATGGCAGGCCACAGCGCACATCAAAGGCAATCATCGAAACCAACGTGCCTTGATGGTGATTTTCACATGCCAAGCCTATCTTGGGCATGCCACGCGGCTATGGGTACATCTGGCAGTAGCTGTGGGGGCACGGAAGCACAAGGCAGGAACCATTATGCACCCAACAGCCCAGGGTGGTAGGCAATGGTGTGCAATAGAGGGGTTGAACCATTTACTTGTTTAAAAATGCCATACCTATTTGGAAACTACTGTGCAGGTACGAACACATGTGTCAGCAACTATGGGGGCATGGCAGTGGTAGGTAGGGAGCCATGGGCACCCAGCAGTACACAGTTACAGGCAGTGGTGTGCGACAGATTGGTTGACCATCTGGACAGACAAGCCATGTACTTGTTTTCAAATACATACCAAGCCTTTGTTAGGCTTTCTTTGCAGGTACGAGCGTAGGAGGCAACAGCTATTGAGGCATAGCGGGATATATTAGGCAACCACGAGGGCCAAGCAGCACGCCTTGGGCGGCGCAACACACACCAAGGGCCAAATCTTCGAAACCGACAAACTGTGAAGGTGTTTTGCACAGGCGATGCCACTCTTGGGCATGCTCTACGGTGACAGATGCATGTGGCAGAAGATGTGGAGGCATTGTAGCGCAAGGCAGGTAGGCAGCCATGCGTGCCCAGTAGCACACAATGGCAAGCAACTGTGTGCAGAAAAGGGGATGACTGTCGGGACGGACACGCCATGTACATGTTTTCACAAGCCACACCTTCCTTGGAAAAGTTGTGCGCCGATGGGCACATGTGGCAATAGAAGTGGGGGCGTGGTAGCACATGGTAGGCATCCACGTGCGCCCAGCAGCCCACGGTGGCAAGTAACGTTATTCGGCAGAAGGGGCGACGTTGTACAACAGAAGGGCTGACCATTCACAAGCACGTGCACCTTCATTGGGCCTGCTATGCTACGATTGACACATGTTACAGCAGCTGTGGGCTCATGGCACGCAAGGCAGGCAGCCATACGCGTCCAGTCGCACGCAATGGCAGGCCTCGACGCACACCAAGGGCCTACTCATCGAAACCCATGTGCCATTTCACTTTTTTTCCCATAACATGGGTATTTTGGGTTTGCCTACCATACCCGCTCATTGTCGGATGCCCCTCTATGCTGACCCCCCTAAAAAAATAAACTTGTCTATTTTTTGAGCTTCAAATATCCAAATCAAATGAAACTTGGTATGAAATTAAGGAAAAATCCAAATATTATTTTCATATAAAAATCATAGTTTTCTGATGAATATTTATTTTTTTATTAATTTGTAAATATTAAAAACATATTAAATTCAAAAAACTATGAAACATCCATTTTAATGTATTTTTCTGAAAACTAAATTTCGGATGTCTTCCAAAGGTTGATAGAATGTTCTGAAAAAATATTGGACCATTCCAACTTATTTTCATATTTTTTAATATTTTATGATTGAAACTTTATGAAAAATATCCAAAAAAATGGAAATGCGGGGTTTAAGTGAAAATGATTGTACTTTGAGTGCCAAATAGCCATTTCAAGGCTTTTCTAACCCAAAGGGATGTCTTGCACAACATGATTTAAAGACCCAAACTATGTTGTGCGGGCATGGCCTTTGCATGTGCAGCAGTCGGTGCCTCATGTGCTGCCAAAGGCCGCAAAGGAGCCTTTGTTGCATGGGCCATAGGGACCACGACAGCACCCAAGTGTGAGCCATGTGTGTGCGGCTAGGTGTATGGTAGACTACAGACGTGGGCACGAAAGTGCAACAATGCGTGCAACCTTGCGCGCGCCATATGCTGAAATGCCCGTGGCATGTGCGACCATGCCAGCCATCATGATTGACGCATGGGAGGCCATGCTAGCGAACTTGCACGTGGTAGTGCAGCCATGGGCAATGCATGAGTGACCACGCAATGCAACCTTGCGCGCGGCGGTGCAGCCATGCCTACAACCTCGTGCGTGGCATTTCCAACAAATCCCGAAACCAAGCGTGGGCCTACAACCTCGTGCGTGGCACATGTAGCCATGCATGCGACCTGGGGGCAGTGTGGAGCAACACACGCAACCTTGCGAGCGGTAGGGCAGCCAGGGGCACAGTATGTGCGGCGTGGAACGTAACCTTGGGCGTGGCTATGCAGCCATCTGCGTGTCATGTGCACATTGCCTACAAACTTTCGCACGGCATGTGCGGTGATACACAAAACCATGTGCGAGGCTTGTGTAGCCGTGGTCGCAACCATGTGCGGCCGTGCCTACCACCTTACGTGCAGTTGAGCACCCTTTCCCGCAGCACGTGTAGGCACACACTTGGGCCATTCAAGAGCACGTTGTCACTGCTTTAGACCTTTCTAAGCAACCACACTGGCACTTCGCACTTTCACAAGTGCTAAGTCAGCCTAACCACTCTCCTTAAGGGACTAGGGAAGAAAAGAAGTGAACACAGGAGTGAGTTTGAGAAGAATGAACTTGTATAGCACTAGAGAACTCTTGAGTACAAGGCTTGAGAACTCACTTGCTTGGTTGAACACTCGTGGTTGGTCCTTGGTGAGTGCCTTTGCCAAATGAGGCAACACCTACCCCAAGTTACAATGGATGGCTAAGATATTTACAAATGTCCTCCATCCAACGGTTGGGGAGGAAACTAGAAGCTTCCCACCACCTTAGTGGAGCTCTAGAAATCTCTCCCAGAATATCCCTTGTGAATATCTTCTACAAATATCTACAATAAAATATCTATTGTTACTACACCT
>NW_024868073.1:102500-110000 GCF_013358625.1 Macadamia integrifolia
CGAGACGCATCACCAGCCCCCAGCCGCTTCCCTCCCGACAATTTCAAGCACTCTTTCACTCTCTTTTCAAAGTCCTTTTCATCTTTCCCTTACGTTACTTGTTCTCTATCGGTCTCTCACCCATATTTAGCCTTGGACGAAATTTACCGCCCAATTGGGGCTGCATTCCCAAACAACCCCCTTCCAAGGGACTTGGGTGCGACAGGGTCCGAACACGACGGGGCTCTCACCCTCTCTGGAACCCCCTACCAGGGGACTTGGGCCCGGTCCACCATTGAGGACGCTTCTACAGACTACAATTTGAACGACAAATCCGCCCGATTCTCAAGTTGGGCTCTTCCTGGTTCGCTCGCCGTTACAAAGGGAATCCTTGTAAGTTTCTTGTCCTCCGCTTATTGATATGCTTAAACTCAGCGGGAAGCCCCGTCTGACCTGGGGTCACAGTCAAAATGCCATCGAATGGCAATCGGGGTCACCAGAGTCCAATGGGAGCAGAACACGCACACGATGTCCGAACAATGGCAAAGTGGCTCGACCCACCACTCATCGTGACACTTTCCACACAAGGAGCCCTTGACTTCGCTCTGCACCACCACCACAAGGGGTAAAGGAGGTCAGGCAACATGACGCGTGATGCCTAGGCAGGCGTGCCCTCAGCCCGATGGCCTAGGGTGCAACTTGCATTCAAAGACTCGATGGTTCATGGGATTCTGTTATTCACACCATGTATCACATTTCTCTACATTCTTCATCGATGCAAGTGCCGAGATATCCGTTTTCGAGAGTCGTTAAGATAAAGATTCAGATCTAGGATGACCACACCACACCAAGGCGTAATGATGCCATGTCCTTTCCGTTGCGAGTTCCTTGGCGCCGACTATGCCGGTGGTTGTGTTTGGGTCAATTGCTATGAAGGATTGCAGGCCAACCTTTTACAAGGGTCAGGAAGGAAGGAGCTCACGCTCCCACGCCCTTTTTGATCGCACAACGCAACATGTTCACGGGTCTCGCTAGGTAGGTATCGACAATGATCCTTCAACAGGTTCACCTATGGAAACCTTTTTACGACTTGTCCTTCCTCTAAATGATAAGGTTCAGTGCACTTCTCGTGACGTCGATGGCGGCAAACCATCCACATCGCAATGATCCGAACACTTCACCAAACCATTCAATCGGTGGGAGTGATGGGCGGTGTGTACAAAGGGCAGGGATGTAGTCAACGCAAGCTGATGACTCGCGCTTACTAGGAATTCCTCGTTGAAGACCAACAATTGCAATGATCTATCCCTATCACGATGAAATTTTCAAAGATTACCCGGGCCCATCGGCCAAGGCTATAGACTCGTTGAATACATCAGTGTAGCGCGTGTGTGGCCATAAACATCTAAGGGCATCACAGACCTGTTATTGCCTCAAACTTTTGTGGCCTAAACGACCATAGTCCCTCTAAGAAGCTGGCCGTGGAGGGTCACCTCCACATAGCTAGTTAGTAGGATGAGGTCTCGTTTGTTAACGGAATTAACCAGACAAATCGCTCCACCAACTAAGAACGGCCATGCACCACCACTTATAGAATCAAGAAAGAGCTCACAGTCTATCAATCCTTACTATGTCTGGACTTGGTAAGTTTCCCCGTGTTGAGTCAAATTAAGCCACAGGCTCCACTCTTGGTGGTGCCCTTCCATCAATTCCTTTAAGTTTCAGCCTTGCTACCATACTCCCCCCGGAACTCAAAAACTTTGATTTCTCATAAGGTGCCGGCGGAGTCCTGAAAGCAACATCCGCCGATCCCTGGTCGGCATCGTTTATGGTTGAGACTAGGATGGTATCTGATCGTCTTCGAGCCCCCAACTTTCATTCTTGATTATTGAAAACATCCTTGGAAAATGCTTTCGTAGTGGTTCGTCTTTCATAAATCCAAGAATTTCACCTCTAACTATGATGTTATCCCATGCTAATGTATCCAAAGCGTAGGCTTTCTTTGAGCACTCTAATTTCTTCAAAGTAATGGCACTGAAGGCATGACCTAGCCAATTAAGGCCAGGAGCACATCACCGACAGAAGGGATGAGATGACCGGTACACACTGTGAGGTAGACCGATCGACCCATCCCAAAGTCCAACTATGAGCTTTTTAACTGCAACAACTTAAATATATGCTATTGGAGCTGGAATTACCGCAACTGCTGGCACCAGACTTGCCCTCCAATGGATCCTCGTTAAGGGATTTAGATTGTACTCATTCCAATTCCCAGACTCAAAGAGCCCGGTATTGTTATTTATTGTCACTACCTCCCCGTGTCAGGATTGGGTAATTTTCGCGCCTACTGCCTTCCTTGGATGTGGTAGCCATTTCTCAGGCTCCCTCTCCAGAATCAAACCCTAATTCTCCATCACCCGTCACCACGATAGTAGGCCACTATCCTACCATCGAAAGTTGATAGGGTGGAAATTTGAATGATGCGTCGTCGGCACAAAGGCCATGCGATCCGTCGAGTTATCATGAATCATCAGAGAAATGGGCAGAGCCCGCGTCAACCTTTTATCTAATAAATGCATCCCTTCCAAAAGTCGGGGTCCGGTGCACATATTAGCTCTAGAATTACTATGGTTATTCGAGTAGTAGATACCATCAGAAAAACTATAATTGATTTAATGAGCTACTCGCAATTTCAGAGTCTGAATTAGTTCATACTTACACATGCATGGCTTAATCTTTGAGACAAGCATATGACTACTGGCAGGATCAACCAGGTAACTTTCCTTCTCGATGCCAAAGACTGCATGAACCACATCCCCAATTGTGCATTGGGTGATGCTGCTCCATACATTAATGGCAGTCTATTGTTCTTGTGCAACTAGCGCAACCAAAGGATTCAAGAGGACACACACACACATCCACCTTGCCCCACAAAATGTCCCACATCCTAGAGCACAAACAGTGCATGTGCACCACTGACAGAAAGAAAGTGGACATATGCATCATATGCCAAGCCACCCCACACCAACCACAAGGGCAGGCAAGAGGGATGAAATGAGAGTGAAGAGCAGCATCTTTCTATCCAACTAGTTAAGCAACACAGGAACAATTTTCATGCTCTTGAAAAAGACACTTTTGGCCCATCGTGACCCATAGGGGTATCTGTGCATAGTGGTTCAATACACAAGCAAAGAGCCCACAACCACAAGAAAAACAATAGCCACTTATGTGCATTGCGTCCACTACCGACACAATCCACCACCAAACCTACTACAATGCAATAAGAATTTGGTAGAAAAAAAATCAATAGCCCCACTAAGCACGAAAATCTCAACAATCAACAGGGGTTGAGGGACTCGAGATCTATCTCCACCTACAATCTTGTAACCTACGTTCTCCAGAGACCCGCATTAATGTCGTATTATAACACTTGCGGCAGGAGCCATGCAAACACCTCCGCACCTAGGCACGAAGCCATGCAAACACCTCGGCACCTAGGTATGACTTAGAAACGCAATTTGCCAAATAGCAAAGGCCACAAGACCGAGTATGAGAAAGCTCTTGCAAGTAACAAACTCACGATAATGCAAATTTTTTAAATGAACAAGGGGACGGGGGAGGGGGGAGGGGGGAAGGGATGTGATTTGTCTCCACTTGCAAGCTTGCGACCTATGTTCATCAGAGACCCACGTTAATGCCGTATTATAACACTTTCGGCAAGTGGCATGCAAACACCTCCGCACCCAGGCGCGACTTAGAAACGTATTTCTCCAAATACCATAAGGCTACAAAACCTAGCATGAGAAAACTATTTCAAGCAACAAACCCACAAGAATGCAATTTTCTTTTTAAAAACAAAAGTGTGGGGGGGGGGAAGGGGGAGGGACTCGTGATCTATCTCCACCTACAAGCTTGCAAACCTATGTTCTCCAGAGACCCACGTTAATGTCGCATTATAACACTTGCAGCAGGAGGCATGCAAACACCTCCGCACCCAGGCGCGACTTAGAAACGCATTTCTCCAAATACCATAAAGGCCACAAAACCGAGTATGAGAAAACTCTTGCAAGCAACAAACCCACGAGAATGCAATTTTCTTTTTAAAAGAAAAAGTGGGGGGGGGGGGGGAGGGGGAGGGACTCGTGATCTGTCTCCACCTGCAAGCTTGCAAACCTATGTTCTCCAGAGACCCACGTTAATTTCGCATTATAACACTTGCGGCATGAGGCATACAAACACCTCCACACCTAGGCACGACTTAGAAATGCATTCTGTCAAATACCAAAGGCCACAAAACCGAGCATGACAAAACTGTTGCAAGCAACATACCAACGAGAATGGAAATTTTTTAAAAAGCAAGGAGGGGGGAGGGACCCATGATCTACCACCACCTGCAAGCTTGCAACCTATGTTCTCCAGAGACCCACGTTAATGTCGTATTATAACACCGGCCGCAAAAAGGCATGAAAGCACCTCCACACCTAGGCACGACTTAGCAATGCACTTCTCCAAATAGCATAGGCCATAAAACCGACCATGGAAAAACCCTTGCAAGCAACAAGCCCACGATAGTGCAATTTAAGGCAACACTTGGGGCATTCAAGAGCATGCACAGGCACACTTGGGTGCACACTTAGGCAACAGTTGTGGGCATGCTTAGGCACAGTTAGCAACACTTGGGCCATTCATTGTGCACATGTAGTCAACACTTGGGGTGTTGTGAGGCTATTCACTGTGTACACGTAGGCACACGTAGTCAACACTTGGGGGCATGCGTAGGCACACACTTGGGCCATTCAAGAGCACTTTGTCACTACTTTAGACCTTTCTAAGCAATTGCGCAGGCACTTAGCACTTCCATTAGCGCTAAGTCAGCCTAAATACCCTCCTTAAGGGACTAGAGAAGAGAAGAAGTGAACATAAGAGTGAGTTTGAGAACAATGAATTTGTATAGCACTAGAGAACTCTTGAGTACAAGGCTTGAGAACTCACTTGCTTGGTTGAACACTCTTGGTTGGTCCTTGGTGAGTGCCTTTGCCAAATGAGGCAACACCTACCCCAAGTTATAATGGATAGCTAAGATATTTACAAATGTCCTCCATCCAACGGTTGGGGAGGAAACTAGAAGCTTCCCACCTCCTTAGCGGAGCTCTAGAAATCTCACCCAGAATATCTCCTATGAATATCTTCTACAAATATCTACAATAAAATATCTATTGTTACTACACCTTTGTAGAAAACTCTAGAACTTGGACCTTACTTAGCGCAACGGCCTAAGTCCATGGGCTTGGTGAGCTAGGCCCGTGGGCCTATATTGGGTAGGTCATAACACTCTCCCCCACCTAAGTCGATGACTCCCTCATCGCAACCTCCTTATGGTACTTTTATTCACGAGTCATCTCAGCATGCCCGTTGTCTCCCATCTCGTCTCGCTCTCTGGTCGCCCCTTCCACTTTACTAAATACTCCACGTAAGGAGATAGATTGTGTCTCTAGATGATTTGATCAGCAACCAAATTAGCCTCCCTCTCGCAAGGAGTAACGCCTATTGGGGTTCTTCTTGTAGTCACATAACTTGAGCCTCCTACAACGTCGTCTGGTTGTCTCTGTTCTGTCGTTTGCATCTTCCTCTTTCTTGCCATGGATGGCTTGCTCCCAAATTCTCCTTGTCTTGCCCTCCTGTCCAAGGGCAGTAAGCACCTAGCCGCTGGATGGTGTTGGAGAACTCCTTTAGTCCTAAGGTTTATCTCGACCCCTCGAGCAACATTACATATGGGGCATTCTTTGGAGTTGATAGCCTTAGGATGCCCTTGGCCCGAGTTCCTTTGCCTCCTCCATCAAGGCAAGGTTGTGTGTGGCTCCTGTATCTACCTTTGCCTGTGTGGGATTCGCATTGATGCACACTTTTGCACACATCAACCCCTTTTGAGAGTTAAGGGCCTTGACCCCTATCTCAGCGCTGGTGGAACCACGCTGCATTGGGGACCCCATGCAAGGTGGCTCTTCCTCTTAGCCCTCTTCCTCTAATAGGGCACTAAGAGCTTTCCTCCTGGGGCAATCCCTAAACCAATGTAGCTCATCACATAGGAATCACTTATCTCTAGGCTTGAACCGTTTCCTCTTATCACGCTTGTGCCTTAGTGCCTCTCCTTTAGACATGTCATGAGCGGTAGTGGCTTCCCTCGCCGCTGTCCTCCTACTCTTCCCATACTTCTACTCTAATACGGGCTTTGATGAGCACCTTTATGTGTGAAATCTAGGGTAGTAAAACATACATTTTACATATTTAGAATGGAGCTACCTTGGGTTTTACTCTCTTTTTGTAGGTTTTATATTTTCAAGGCCTTAAGGATTATCGGACGCTATATCTTCAATTTTACACGTAAAGAGGTCCTATTTCTTTCCATGATTGCGAAGAGGACAAAATTCTAAGCAAGATGGACTTGTTAAATTAAAAGTACACATTCATTTGGTCATCCGTACAAATGATTATTCTTTTCAGGCCAGAAAAAGAATAATGGATCAGAACTGAACCGAGATGTAGAACGAGCCCGTTTGCAATTGTCTCAGAGGTACAAGGAATACTCCAAATGCCAACAAGGATCGATGGACCACATCCTTAAGTGATTGAAGATTTGTTTTTGGTAACAACAACTACCTAGTGTAGTTGGTGAGCTATGGTGTGCAAAATTCCCTTGCTCACCAAGAGCTCTCAAGTTCAAATCTCATGGTTGTTTTTTTAGAGAATTTGTTGAAGATTTCCTGCTTTTCATTCACTTAAAGCACTAAGGTCATGGAAGGGATTTCCACATCAAATTAGAAGCAAAGAAAATCGTAGAGAAGAGAAGAAAAAAAAGGAAAGAGAAAAAAAGGGGAGAAATAAAGATTGTCCAAATCTTCTCTCTCCTCCACATCATCACCCACCAAAAGATTGTCCAAATCACATAAAGCAAGAAGAAAATCGTTCCTTGGAGGGAGAAAAAGAAGAGAAATAAATTAGAAAAAAAAGGAAAGAAAATAAGCAAACAAATTATAAGAAATTTCTCAAAATTTATTTCTCTCTTCTCTCTCCTCCACCTTAGCACTTTTGGTCTCAAAAGATCTCACAACCAATTGTGGGTTTCTCTCTTTTTGGAAAGAGAAATTTGTTACCCTACCTCCCCATTCCCTATACATACAACTCATGTAAGAGGAGGGGAGATAATTCATTCTTCTTCTAGTTTTTTTTAGTTGCTCTCTCTTTCTCTTGCTCTCTCTTTAGTTTTAGTTCTTCTTTATCTTTTCTTCAATCACTTTTGTAATAGTTTTTTTTTTATTTCAATTAATGCAAGCACTCTTTTATTTTTATTTAGCCCTTTTATGTTTATGATTTATGCAATTGAGTTGTAATTTTTTTAAGTTATAGTTCTAGGCTTAGATCTAGGTGACAAGATCACGAGCCGTGGAGCAATTTTTTTTTTTTCAAGTTCAAGCATTGATTCAAGTAAGTAGGATCCTTCAGTAGTCTTCTCTCCCCCCTCTA
>NW_024868073.1:115000-120000 GCF_013358625.1 Macadamia integrifolia
TCCTCATAAGTTTCTTGTCCTCCACTTATTGGTATGTTTAAACTCAGCGGGTAGCCCTGCCTGACCTAGGGTCGCAGTCCAAATGCCATCGAATCAAGAAAGAGCTCTCAGTCTGTCAATCCTTACTATGTCCCAACCTGGTAAGTTTCCCCATGTTGAGTCAAATTAAGCTGCAGGCTCCACTCCTGGTGGTGCCCTTCCCTCAATTCCTTTAAGTTTCTGCCTTACGACCATACTCCCCCTGGAACCCAAAAACTTTGATTTCTCATAAGGTGCGGGCGGAGTCCTGAAAGCAACATCCGCCGATCCTTGGTCGGCATCATTTATGGTTGAGACTAGGATGGTATCTGATCATCTTCGAGCCCCTAACTTTCATTCTTAATTAATAAAAACATCCTTGGAAAATGCTTTCACAGTGGTTCGTCTTTCATAAATCCAAGAATTTCACCTCTGACTATGAAATACGAATGCCCCCGACTGTCCTTATTAATCATTACTCCATCTCGAAGGCCAACGCAATAGGACCGAAATCCTATGATGTTATCCCATGCTAATGTATCCAGAGCGTAGGCTTACTTTGAGCACTCTAATTTCTTCAAAGTAGCGGCATCGGAGGCACGACCCAGCCAATTAAGGCCAGGAGTGCATCGCTGATAGAAGGGACGAGATGATCGGCACACACTGTGAGGCAGACCGATCGACCCATCCCAAAGTCCAACTACGAGCCTTTTAACTGCAACAACTTAAATATATGCTATTGGAGCTGAAATTACCGTGGCTGCTGGCACCAGACTTGCCCTCGAATGGACCCTCGTTAAGGGATTTAGATTGTACTCATTCCAATTACCAGACTCGAAGAGCCTGGTATTGTTATTTATTGTCACTACCCCCCCGTGTCAAGATTGGGCAATTTGCGCGCCTGCTGCCTTCCTTGGATGTGGTAGCCGTTTCTTAGGCTCCCTCTCCGGAATCGAATCCTAATTCTCCGTCACCCGTCACCACCATAGTGAGCCACTATCTTACCATCGAAAGTCGATAGGGAAGAAATTTGAATGATGTGTCGTCGGCACAAAGGCCATGCGATCCGTCGAGTTATCATGAATCATCAGAGCAATGGGCAGAGCCCGCGTTGACCTTTTATCTAATAAATGCATCCCTTCCAAAATTTGGGGTTTGGTGCACGTATTAACTTTAGAATTACTACGGTTATCCGAGTAGTAGATACCATCAGACAAACTATAACTGATTTAATGAGCCATTCGCAATTTCACAGTCTGAATTAGTTCATACTTACACATGCATGGCTTAATCTTTGAGACAAGCATATGACTACTTGTAGGATCAACCAGGTAACTTTCCTTCTCGACGCCAAAGCACTGCATGAACCACATCCCCAATTGTGCATTGGGTGATTCTGCTCCATAAATTAATGGCAGTCTATCGTTCTTGTGCAACGAGGCGCAACCAAAGGATTCAAGAGGACACACACACACATCCACCTTGCCCCACAAAATGTCCTGCATCCTAGAGCACAAATAGTGCACATGCACCACTGACAGAAAGAAAGTGGACATATGCATCGTATGCCAAGCCACCTCACACCAACCACAAGGGCAGGCCAGAGGGATGAAATGAGAGTGAAGGGGCAGCATCTTTCCATCCAACTAGGTAAGCAACATAGGAACAATTTTCATGCTCTTGACAAAGACACTTTTGGCCCATCGCGACCCATAGAGGTATCTGTGCATAGTGGTTCAATACACAAGCAAAGAGCCCACAACCACAAGAAAAATAATAGCCACTCACATGCGTTGCGTCCACTACCGACACAATCCACCACCAAACCTACTACAACGTAATAAGGATGTGGTAGAAGAAAAATCAATAGCCCCACTAAGCACGAAAATCCCAACAATCAACAGGGGTCGAGGGACTCGAGATCTATCTCCACCTACAAGGTTGCAACCTACGTTCTCCAGAGACCCGCATTAATGTCGTATTATAACACTTGCGGTTGGAGCCATGCAAACACCTCCGCACCTAGGCACGACTTAGAAACACGATTCGACAAATAGTAAAGGCCACAAGACCTAGTATGAGAAAGCTCTCGCAAGTAACAAACCCACGATAATGCAAATTTTTTAAATGAACAAGGGGAGGGGGGAAGGGACATGTGATTTGTCTCCACTTGCAAGCTTGCAATCTATGTTCATCAGAGACCCACGTTAATGCCGTATTATAACACTTCCGGTTGGTGGCATGCAAACACCTCCACACCCAGGCGCGACTTAGAAACGCATTTCTCCAAATACCATAAAGGCCATAAAATCGAGCATGAGAAAACTCTTGCTAGCAACAAACCCACGAGAATGCAATTTTCTTTTTAAAAACAAAAGTGGGGGGGACGGAGGGGGTGGGACTCGTGATCTGTTTCCACCTGCAAGCTTGCAAACCTATGTTCTCCTGAGACCCACATTAATGTCGCATTATAACACTTACGGCATGAGGCATGCAAACACCTCTGCACCTAGGCACGACTTAGAAATGCATTCCTCCAAATACCAAAGGCCATAAAACTGAGCATGACAAAACTCTTGCAAGCAACATACCCATGAGAATGGAAATTTTTTTATAAAGCAAGGAGGGGGGAGGGATTCATGATCCAGCACCACCTGCAAGCTTGCAACCTATGTTCTCCAGAGACCCATGTTAATGTCGTATTATAACACTGGCCGTAAAAGGCATGCAAGCACCTCCACACCTAGGCACAACTTAGAAACGCACTTCTCCAAATAGCATAGGCCACAAAACCGACCATGAAAAAAAACCCTTGCAAGCAACAAACCCATGATAGTGCAATTTAAAAAAACAAAAAACAATGGGATGGGGGGGAGGGACCAACCAAATATTTATTGTGCACATTGACTTGACTAATGATTCCATCAAATGTAGACAACACCCCACCCCTTGCACCATGACCTACATATGACAACAAGCCAAAGAGCAAAGAGGGGTGGAAATGCGTGACTAAGACGACGCCCGTAAAAAAGTGGCACTAGCACAACTGCACATGGCAGGAAGCAAAGAATGTCAAACTGCCATGCTGCCTAGTTGGGATTAATCAACGGGGCCATCACGTCATTTCCACATTTTTCACATGCCATGACTCTGTTGGGCATGCTGTACAAAACTAGCAAAAGTGTCAGTAGGCTACGATGAGGGTGTAGGTGCAGTGTGCAAGTAGCCATGCAAACCCACCAGCATGCATCGACCGGCCAAGGTGCAAAACGAGGGGCTAATCATCCGGACCATCATGCCATGTTGCTATCCTTCACATGCCATGTAACTCTTGGGCATGCTGTGTGGCTACCGGTGTATGTGGCAGTAGCTATGCAGGGAGCCATACACGCCCAACAGCACTCCATGGTAGGCCACAGCGCACATCAAAGGCAATCATTGGAACCAACGTGCCTTGATGGTGATTTTCACATGCCAAGCCTATCTTGGGCATGCCATGCAACTATGGGCGCATCTGGCAGTAGCTGTGGGGGCACGGTAGCACAATGCAAGAAACCTTGTGCACCCAACAGCCCAGGGTGGCAGGGAACAGTGTGTGACAAAGGGCTTAACATCGGGACGCATTGGCCATTTACTTATTTTCAAATGCCATGCCTCTCTAGAAACTACTGTGCAGCTACGGACACATATGTCAGCAACTATGGGGGTATGGCAGCGGTAGGTAGGGAGCCATGGGCACCTAGCAGCACATGGTTGTAGGCAGTGGTGTGCGGTAGATGGGCTGACCATCTGGACAGATGAGCCATGTACTTGTTTTCACATACATTCCAATCCTTTGTTGGGCTTTCTTTGTCGCTATGAGCATAGGAGGCAACAGCTGTTGAGGCATAGCAGCATATATTAGGCAACCATGAGGGCCAAGCAACACGCCGTGGTAGGCGCAACGCACACCAAGGGCCAAATCTTCAAAATCGACATACCGTGAAGGTGTTTTGTATAGGCGATGCCACTCTTGGGCATGCTGTACGGCGACAGACACATGTGGCAGAAGATATGGAGGCACTACAGCGCAAGGCAGGTAGCCCTATGCTCTCAGTAGCACACAATGGCAAGCAACTGTGTGCGGCAGAGGGGATGACTGTCGAGACGGACGCACCATGTATATGTTTTCACAAGCCACACCTTCCTTGGAAATGTTGTGCGTCGAAGAGCACATGTGGCAGCAGAAGTGGGGGTGTGGTAGCGCATGGTTGGCATCCATGTGCGCCCAGCAGCCCATGGTGGTAGGCAACGCTGTGCGGCAGAAGGGGGCGGCGTTGTACGACAGAAGGGCTGACCATTCGCAAGCACGTGCACCTTCATTGGGCTTGCTGTGCCATGACTGACACAAATTACAGCAGCTGTGGGCTCATGGCATGCAAGGCAGGTAGCCATACGCGTTTAGCCGCATGCAGTGGCAGGCCTCGGCGCACACCAAGGGCCAATTCATCAAAACCCACATGCCATTTCACTTTTTTTCCCATGCCATGGGTCTTTTGGGTTTGCCTACCATGCCCGCTCATTGTCTGCTGCCCCTCTATGCGGCCCCTCGAAAACCACCTAGGGAGTGGCACCCCCTCCCTCAAGGTAGCTCTTATGCTCTTTGCCCCTTTCCAGAAGGAGACATGACCCCCCCAAAAAAATATACCGGTCTATTTTTTGAGCTTCAAATATTCAAATCAAATGAAACTTGGTGTGAAATTAAGGAAAAATCGAAAGATTATTTTATAAAAAAAGTATAGTTTTCTGATAAATATTTATTTTTTTATTATTTTTTAAATATTAAAAAACATATTAAATTCAAAAAACTATGAAAAATCCATTTTAATGTATTTTTCTAGGAACTAAATTTCCGATGTCTTCCAAAGGTTGATAGAATGTTTTGAAAAAATATTGGACCATTCCAATAGATTTTGATATTTTTTAATATTTTATGATTGAAA